>NW_017805828.1:1315628-1319102 GCF_001891065.2 Hippocampus comes
GGTGTGGGGGGGGGGGGGGGGTAGAAAAAAAAAAGAAAAGCATTCAGCTCAACGGCAAAGAAAAACACCCCGGCTCACCCTTTTGCCACTGCTCACAAAGCAAGACCTGTTTGACGTCCAGAAACATGGAAATTTACTTGTAAAAGCGAGTGTATTAGAGCAAGCAGGCAGAAGCTCCTTCCACAACATGCTGGGGGAAAAAAAAAAAGTACAGCTGTGCCTTGACTTATAACTGGTTTTATAAAGTGTAATTACAGTACATATGGTAGGATTTGTCTGCTGCATGTGCGACCTGAAGGGCCGCGGCTTAGCGTGAGTAACATCAGGAGCTCGAGTCGGTTGTACGAGCAAGCTTCTTGGGGAGAGTTTTGGCCTACGGCAGCAAACTTGCGAGTGCGATTTTGTATTTGTTCCCTTCACGAAACGTCGGATGCTCTCCTTGCCCACATGCGAGTGCATGAGCGTATATCGCCCCCACCTTCACTTCAACCGTTGGCTCAACTAACTCCAATTTTGGAAAAAAAAAAAAGTGAACAAATCAACCAGACGATAGCTGATGCCACGTAAAACACTTAAAGGCACTCTAAGTCAAGGTACGCTCACACATCTGCTACCAGGCAACCAATACATTCCCTCAAAGGTGGCAAATCAAAGTACCACATGGAGGACTTGGGAGTTCCAAACAGTTGAAGTGAGTCATCTCTTCAACAAATTAGCTCTCATAAAGTGCTGAGAGTTATTTAACAGAGTGCAGAGGTAAACAAACAGTCCATTTCCTGACACTGAACAAGCCAGAATACAGCTGTGCTTTTTTTTTTTTTCCTTTAGTATTTATTGATGGAACTCTCACATCACATGGTTGGTCCTTTAACTACATTCGATCTAAAATCTTTGCCAATGAAATTCCCCTCGTGAACTCTCACTAAGGCGTCTTTGTGCCACGGATGGATAAATGATGCGCAAACCAATCAAAGCCGCCATTCAGGCAAGCTGTTAAAGTGAGCTTGCAACAGCCAATTCTACATTTGCCGACTCCCCCGTCATTCACCAGACCAGGCCCGCCAGATCAGGCCCGACCTTTTAAAGCCAGAAACATTCAAAGTCACAGATAGGATAGCGTGGCAAGGTCGCAATTGGACAACATCAATACCCGCACTTTAG
Source organism: Hippocampus comes (assembly GCF_001891065.2). Lineage (NCBI taxonomy): Eukaryota > Metazoa > Chordata > Actinopteri > Syngnathiformes > Syngnathidae > Hippocampus > Hippocampus comes. The sequence goes on from NW_017805828.1 coordinate 1,316,790, forward strand.
ATTTTGATGATTAGTAATGCAAAATCAATTTTTACTTCTTCGATTCTTCCATGGGATGATCGCTAGAATAATCAAGTTTATAAATTTGATATCTGACCCCAAAGCACTGATATTATTCCAAACTCACCTTACCCTTAAAATGGCTTCTAGATTATTACATTTCAGCGGGTCAAAAACACACACTGGTGGTCAAGACTCCAGAACTTTCACTCATCATCCTGGAAAAACTCTTCCCCAATATACCAAGTTTCAAAGTAACACATGAGAGATGTCAATTCGTCATCATTCAATATGGCCAAAATTTTCTACAAATATTCGAGAAGCGGTTGCCCCCACCCACAAATTTGAATAGGTCAAATAGTGAGCGATCTGTGAACTTTGAATATGTTATTGGTCACAAGGGAGCTGAAGCCTATCCCAGTTGACGTCAAGAGACTTCACTGTGGATTGGTCGCCAGTCAATCATAGGGCATACATAGTCAGACAGCACTGTCGGGCGAGGAAACCACTACACCACAGGGTGTTGACAAACGACTACAAAGCTTTGAATGGTATTCACTGCCACCCCTGGCACAGACAAATACCAGAGCAATAAATCCTTTTTAAACTCAAAATAACCCTCATAAAATGTCCATAAACTCTCTCCCTGGGTCATCATTCTCTCCACTTTGTAACTCACCCGAGCGAATGCGAAAAGCTTTTTTGGGTTACCTCACTCTTGTGGAAGACGTTATCGTAGAAGCGACAGTCCCCCAGCACGGGGCTCAGGCTGCGGTTCTCGTGCTGCTCGTGAATCATCAGCACCTCCATTGCCAACGCTGCTTCCCGTTCATGTGCTCAGCAGTGACGGGGAAAGAGACCTTTCACTGCCCCCCCACCCCCAACACACACACACACACAGACCGTCTGGTAGGTTCATACACACCCACACGTCAGCAAGGAGGAGGGGGGGCTTCAGGGGGAGGTAGGCGAGCGATGAAGGGAGGTCTAATTGAGTCAAAAGTGGGCAGGCGCGCCCCAGTCAGGTGGCGTCGGCCTGAGGAAATCTACGGTGACCCCCCCCACAAAAACAAAGCTGCTACTTACAGTCGGCCGCATCGCTTTTTCCTCATCCAGGCGTTGCTTTTTTGGCGCAGTCAAGAGGGGAGATAAGGGGGGGAGGGTTGGGGGTGAGAAATCCGCCGGGGTCCCCTGGCGGGGGCCGAAGCTGGTGACACTTCTACCAACTCCCTCCCTGCATAATATCCAGGAGGAGGTGAGCGGCGGTTTCAGAGTGAAGGAGGGTTTGGCTTTCACGGTAGGAGTGGCGTAAATCTCACAGTCACTAAGCCCCTTCAGTCTCTCTCCTGCCTCCCTGTCGTTCACATCCACAGCCCCCCCACCCCACTTCAACAAAATAAGCACTCGTCCGCAGCGGATGCTCAAATAATGGCTGGGAAACCTTATCAGCGTATCTAGGGGAGGAGGAAAGGAGGCTGGATTAACTCTGTTAAAGATGTCTCGTCTCCGCTAGCGTGCCAGCGCACTTGCCACCAACTGTGCCCGCTAATGGGCTTCATTTCAATAGCGCTCCGTTGGCTGAGTTGACAAACTCTAACAGCAAGGAGAGTCCTTTGTTCAGCTACCTTCTTTCTCTCTATCTCTCTCTCTCTCTTTTTTTTCTTTAATCTACAACGGTGCCGGCAACAAGGTGAAGGAGACGCGCAGCTTCTGAGGCTGACTTATATACACACTGGCTCTCTTACTCTCCACCTCTGCGCTCCTCAATTTCCTCACCCAAAGTTAATTATTTTGTGGAATGCAATGCAAACCATTTCCATAAACAGATAAAAAAAAAAAATAAAAAAATAAATAAAAAAAAAAAAGATCAGCTAAAATGATCAGCTTTGGATGTGACTTCAGCTCAGTACTTTTTTTTTAGTTCAACAGACAATTTGGGACCAATTTGGAAAAACAACAACTAAAAAAGGTGCAATTTGATTGTGAAAACAATTATACTTGTTTTAATATGACTGTGTAAGTATTGATTAAAGACAAAACAATATAATAAAGTATATTAAATTGCTTAATATACTGGTACATCATCTTTTTCCATGTATTATTCATAACCTAATTACAGTGAATTAAATTTCTACTAAATATGAAATTAATGTAAATACATTAATAGCAATTAGCCAATTGAATCAAAAAAATGTTCAGTGTTTGTAAAAATGGTTGGTTTTTAAATGTGATTTACAATGTGATCATTTCAAAAAAATTAAATGAACATATGCAAAATAACAGAACACACACACACACACACACACACACACA
>NW_017805828.1:1319564-1389710 GCF_001891065.2 Hippocampus comes
CACACACACACACACACACACACACACACACAGTAAGACGTGACTCATGACTTGCCTAACCCAACAAATGACTTGACTTGCTCGACATTGAGTGAAGACTCGAGTTTTAAATTTTTGCCACAGTAACTTGGGACTTATTTGAAATGTGAAGGTTAGGACTTTGGTTTGGTCATCGCTTCAGAATTGGGAGGACTTGGGAGTCAACCACATGCACGGAACGGATTGATCAACTTTGGATGTCGAGGTCGCGGCAGTCGAATGAGACTGAATGAAACGTGTGGAGCGTCGCATTCAAGCCAGCTCCTGCGTAGCGACTGCTGCTACAACATCTGCCCTCATTCATCCTCAACGCGTCGTACCTTAAAGCGACAGGCAGGAGTAGCCCGTGCCAAGCCCAAGCGTGTGCACACACAAACACGGCGATGCTGCTGGCACCCACGAGCGGCTCATTCACATGAATTTAAATGGGAGTCCCGCTGTTTATTTCACTCCGCGTGAAGTGATCAAAGCCGGATTTAAAGGAATTAAACAAAAATAGCTGCCCCGCTGCAATGAGGAGCATCCAAGCACAATGAGCTTATGGCGTCAGATGACTCTAAGCGGAGAAAAGTCAGCCTAATTAATTTTGGTAGCGGTGGGGCATTAATATGCGGTTACACTTGAACACAAGTCAAATTAGCCGAGTGTTCCAGCTGTCTGGTTTCCAACCCGTTCTGACACCACAAGTCAAAGGGGAGCCAAACTGGATCAGCTAGTGTCCCCCCTCCAACCCCTTCTTTTTTTTCTGATTAAAGACTTGAAGTACAAAGATTTAAACTTTTCAGCAGTGTGTCTGCGCAACAAATACGGAGCCACTGACGAAGTGAGCACTCTCATCTGAATTTGGCCGAGGTAGAGGTAAAGAGAGAAACCGAAACAGCAGGGTTACTTCAATCCTCACACAAATGGCTGCACACTGATCAGCGCCAGCTTCCTGCTCTCATTTTCGGGCCGTTATAATTAACTTAGGCGACCAGAGGAAAGTGTGCATGAAAGCAGATGAACGATGACTCGTGGGAACAATGCAGTGTGCAAGCTCCAAAGGTCGAACACGACGAACCGTCAATGAATTCCGTGGCGCTGGCTCGGTGAACGCAGCAAATTTTGGGTTCAACATTTCTTGGCCACAAGAAAAACTGGAACAAGTAAAAACTGTCTGCCAACATCTTTGCAACCTTTTACGAACCCTGATGAGCAAATGGAAAAAAATAAAATAATCGTTCACAAAAGAAACCTTTTTTAAAATGAAGCTAAACTAACTGAGGTAAAACAACTCAACCTTATTGCCGTTTCCCGAGCAATACAGACGTCAAAGTAAAACTTGATGCATGCACTGCTTTTATTTTGATAGGTACAAGTGTCGGTGGAGCAACAGCTTCTCTCCAGTTTTGCCAACTTAGAGATACCGGCAGTGCATTTAGTGACTTTTCTCAACCATTCGAGCATCGATGGTATTTTATTTTAAATGAATAAATAAAGCCAACTGTAGGTGGGAGGTAGAAGGAAGCAAAAACAGAACTGACTTTTGGCTTTCCCTATCAGGGGACACCACAGCTAGCCACTCAAATGGTTTGGTGTATGGCTTGTTTGGCACAGTGTTAACACCTGATGCAATGCACCCACTTTATACACCAGTATTTGTCCAAAGTAAAAACGACAGACTCTGAAATGTAATTTAAGTACAAAAGTAAAAAACATGCTTTTACTGTGAATTAACAGAATAGCCATTTTTAGAACTTGTCACAATGCCACAAATAACCGGGGGCGAGCTAATGTTGGCTACGCCTTTGAGGTCGTCAAAGCAACGCGTTCCCAGAGCTTTGCTAAGCTTGCAAGCAGATAAAAAAATAATAAGAATAAATGCAAAATTAGCTCCAGATAACTGATGGGAAAAAAAAAATCACCTTACCTGCATGTCCTTTCTCTGATTAGTTTTGTACGCCAGAAGCTGGTGATTTTTATGTTGGCGAGAGACACAAAGCATTTGCAGCCAGTCATTCTTGAAGCTGACAACATGCGGCGATTCTCTTAAATAAGGCCACGGATGGCAAATATCTTGGTCCTCCGGAACGGTCTCGCTATTGGCGCTGTTGCTACCTGGTTCGTGTTCCTCCATGTCGCTCAGTGCTGTCCCTGTTTTTACGTTTTTTGTGGTTTTCCCCCCTTTTTTATTACATCATGTTATGATCCGCAGAGGTTGGGGAAAAAGCACTAAGTCCATTTAGTAGGGAGTAGAATGTCCAGATATCTGTGTTCAACTGGAGAAGCAAAAACTTTTTTAAAAAGACTACTCAAGTTCAACACATATCGCAGAAAAATGGACTTGAGTACAGTCATGAAGTATTTGTATTTCATTACCTCCCACCCCTGCCACCCTGTCCCCCTGCTACACGCTTACCGCAGGTCGCCGAGAGTGACACACATTCGATTTACAACCACCGCTGCATAATTTCATGGCTCTGGGCGCTGACGTGTCGCTGCCGCCTCTGACTCAGAGTTCAGGTTTCTCACCATTTGTTCCTCTTTAATTGTTTACTGTGCGCCAGTGCGACAACGGCAGCTGGAGGACAGGAAGCCAGCCAAATGCCACGGGGGAGGCAGGGGGTGTTCGTAGGGGAAGAATAAATAAATAAACGAGCCTGCCAGTTTCGGGACAAACCGGCCACGGTCTTGCGTGTGCGAGGATTGATGATTCAAACCCATTTCATCATCCCTGGGAAACAGATGATTGAATAACATCATTGGAAAGGAAGAATCTTTCCGAGATGTGTTATAAAGCCCGAGATTAAAGATATTTTTAGCAACAAACCACCGATGAGATGCTCCCATCAATGAGCATGAAGGACGTCAAACTGTGCCCGTCTGCGTGGCGCGGGACGAGTCATCGGTTTAATGCATCGTTAGACAAAATGAGCATGCTATTAACACTGGGCTCAAAGTCCAGTGATGCCCATTTGCGGTTCACTTTTCATCAAGTCACCTCTTTGCATCCTTCTGGCATTTATTTTTAGATTTTCTGTCAATGTTTTCACTCAAACTTTAAATTTACATGGAACATTAAAAGAGCACGCAACAATTCGTGGAGCCTAGAGTTGATTAAATGTCAATGTACGTTCATTGAGCAATTTTATCTACTTCGCTTTTGAATGTCATTAGATGCTGTTTGTACATTCTTTTAGGGACGCTGCCATACAAGTTGCCCCTTGTATGAAACGTGCTCCAGAAATAAAGCTTCTTTGCACACAAACAAAAGAAAACATTGATTTTGCTTTGTTTGGACATTGGTGTGTCTGGGCTTTCCTGAAACTAGATCCAAAATGTGATAGAGAAAAATGTCCCTGCTCTCTCTCTCTGGCCAAGAAAAGGGAGTGTCCAAAAAAACACTGCTGAGTCACACGCTGGCCACCTCCACAAAATAGGTGCCAAATAGGGGGCTCTCCCACATGCGCACCGACTCACCCTCGCCACTCTCTCTCTCTCTCTCACACACACACACACACACACACACACACACACACACACACACACACACACACACACACACACACACACACACACACACACACACACACACGATGATGGCCAAAAAGAGAATCAATTATTTGGAGCACTTCTGTAATCATAATTATTAAAACATCTATATTTTTATTCCATAAACATTGAGTAAATAAGATGTCAGGGGGGTAAACTCGGAAAGAATAAATACTAAATATACCATGAGAGAGTATCTTTACAAAGTCCAGTCTGTGGACGTTGACCCCTTTGGAGGCACTCGCTTTTCACCATGAGGCACCTGAATCTCTAATTTTTGCTGTACTTTCCTCTCTTGACTTGAGGCTCATCAGGCCACCGACTGACTTTAAGGCTCCCACTGCAGGGTGTGCTTGATGGTTACTTAGGCATCTAAAGGAAGCTTTCACCATGTGTTTGATCACCCGGTGGTTGCACAAAGGCTTGATTATGCCGCCCAGACTGCAATTGAAGTGCAACTAACAGCGACAATCGGGTCACTTTAATCATGGCAGCGAAAAACCATGATCACAATTAAAATGCGATCAATTATGCTCGCCTGACTCACACCCAGGGTTGGGCAATTCATCAAAAGTGAACCGTTTCTTGTGCAGTAAGCGTGCGTGACGTAGATGTGAGTCTGTCCTCTCCTCAGTGTGCTTTAAGATGCTTAATGATAAAATAAATAAGTACATCCTTCATTTGAAACAGATCGCCAATGCTAATGCTAAAGTCAATGCAAAATCCCATTGATACGCGAATGGGTAATTGGCATAAAATTCTGTGACGGATATTCGTTCAAATAACAAATATTCAAAACACAAACGCTGCAGGGAACACATAACACCCAAAGGCACATCGACTGCCTATTCTATGAAAAAAAACGAGTTCTATTTATCGACCTCAATCGAGATTTTCTTCTTCTCATTCTAAGCGTGTACTCCTTTCATGCACAGCACCATACTGCCCCTAAGAGGCCAACTCACACACACCAGCAAGAGCTGGTAGTTATTTTTATTGCTTACTTTTTAATTGGCATGATTTTGATATATTCTTATTTTACTTTACTTTCATTGACTAAGTTATATTTTAAGTTGAATTGAATTTCACCCGATATTTACAAGGTCATTTTTGACTTGACAAGAAGAATAGTGTCCAAGAATAAAATATTCAAAGTGCAGGGATGAAATAGAGATGAGATGGATGCATGCGACCATTCCGTTCGGACTGAGGTCACGTCGCCCAATCAATCAATCAATCAATCAATCAATCAATCAATCAATCAATCAATCAATAAATAATCCAGGTTGCAATTGAGCCACCCAGACTGACAAAAATAAATTAATAATTAAAAATAGCTTTTGCATCCTGCTTCCCGCGAATATGTGACGCAAGCAAAAGCAAAGCTTTTTGAAAACGTCTCTGCGGTTCAACTGTTAAGGAAAAAAAAAAAAAACATCTGATTCTCTCTGCTTTTCAATCTGTTTCAAGGAGCTGCCAAACGGTAATTTTGACTTTCAAATTGTGCAGCGAATCCATTTATTTCAAACCTTGGGTCGAATGAGAAGCCGTGAGCACAATGGTTGAAAAATAAAGTCAACTGCACACCATCAACTAAATCAAAGCAACCGAGTCCACGAGCCATTAGCTAGGTTTAAAAATTTACAGAGATTCATCTGTCGCCACTTTCACTAGCAACCGCAGGAAGACCTTCCAGGGCGTGGGGGTACAGTTAATGGACGGAAGCGGTGAATCACGCTGTAAACAAAGTGATCTCTAATCATCCCAGGTAATGACCCCATGACAGTGGCTTCGTCCCTGACTCACAATCACCGCTCCAGTTGAGCGCAAATACGCGGCAGCCCAGACTGGATGCGGGAGAACGGAGGTGGAAGTGTCCTTGCAGCTTGTCAAAGTAAAAGGTCAGCGAGGGTTGGGGGGCGGGGGCAGCGGAGGGGTCGGATTTGTGAAGCCGTCACAGATTTTCAGCGTCACGGCAGCCCTGCCCTGTTTTGTCAGGCCCAAACTACCCCACTGGGTCCAGTCGCCGTGATATGTACACACCTCAGACCTTTGGCGGAAAGCTCCTAAAACACAAAATGTGACGGTTACGATAAATCGACTGGATTAGGAATTACCGGACTTCCTCCAATATTAATGCCTCACTCATTAATCCCTGAAACAGATGCCGCCTTGAATGTCAACAGGACAAAAATGGGCACCAAGTGTGAATCTGAACATCTTGACTGTTTTGCTAAGAAAACAGCGGGACGTAAACCATCTCAATTTTAGTGTGACGTTCCCGTATGTAACTGCGACAGCTCGAAGTGCATGGATGAATCACTTTATCGACACCTAAACGATGAGCAAACTCATTGATTAATCATTCTGAGACCTTGTGGGATTTTAAAAAACTGTCAAAATCCTCTCAAAATTCAGCCTCTCAACAGTAAGGGCGCAGGGCTCCTTCCCTATCCCAATATTATTTCTTTGATATGATTCCAAATAAGTGCAATTGATTGATCTAATTCTCCCTGGCCACTATTTCCGGAAATATGTCAAGGTGTTTTGTTTGTCACATTGTCAATCATTGATTTAAATATTGACACATCTAAGGGAGGTGACTGTCTGTACGTTAAGACAAACACAGTCATGTTATCAGATACGTGCTATTACGCCACATGAGAACACATTTCAGTGCCCTTCAGCAGTCATGCACACGCAGCAGCTCAAATTGGCCCGAACAGGAGGTGCGGCGATGACGTCAACCGGGAAGGTAAAACCGTGTTTTTATTCCTCTGGCTGGCATAAAACGTTAAGCACACGGATGCGTGACGTGCGCAGGCAATCGGGCGACCTCTTATTTTTCTCCGTCAACAAGGCAGCCGAATTCCGTGAGATCACCCTCGCGGCGCGGCATGACTTTTTTTTTTTTTTTCCGCTGTGGAAAATGACAGGACGGCTGGAAAGCCACATGGACCGTGGCTAATATTAGTGAGCCTTATCTGAACAAATTGCACAAGATGGAAGTGACGATGGAAAAAGCAGTAGGGTATATACGAACCGCGCGCTATTTGGGAAGTTGCAGAAATCATGGCAGCCAATAACGACAGCCCTCACATCACGGCCACTCGGTCTCACTTAAATTGGCACGTAAAATAAACAAGCCCCTCACCCTCACCCAAAAAAATGCTACATTATACGATACCCACTCAGGGAGCTGTGCTTGTTAACAGACGCACATCTGCTTCTCGAGAAATTCGTCATCAAATCCGGTTGAGGTGTTTCAGGAGTGATTCTGAGTAATCTGCATGTTTTTAGCATCTGAAACAATTGGCCGGGCGCGTCAGGTTTCACAAGATGACAAATTGAGCAGCTCTCATCTGATTAGTGAGTACTGTATATGCTATGATGACACTTCTTCAATATCAGACTGACGAAGACGTGACGAAGGTTCGTCTAATCCGAAGATTTTCCAACCTAATATACCCCATTACTACCCATACTGCAGACCCAATTTAGAATAAAACACTTTGTGCGTGCAACATTCTGCAAATTGACATCTCTCCTCAAATTGCAGAAGACGTCAGACACTTCTATAAATAACTGCAGTGCCGCAAACTGGCTTCTTCCATGCTGACATCCCACAACGTTGACGGACACGGGGGATAAAAAAAATGAGGGAACATGACGACTTATACAGGCTGTGTGAAAACTGACTTATTGCAGAAAGTTGAGTAGCAGCTATTGAATGTTTTGGTACTTCTCTTATGGAAAATGAAACGCTACAATATGGCGGAGTTGAAGCAATTCTGCGAAGAAGAGTGGGCCAAAATTCCCGCACAGCGATGTGAAAGACTCATCACCAATTATCACAAACACTTGATTTCAGTTATTGCTGCCAAGGGTGGCAAGACCCATTATTAGGTTCAGGGGGCAATTACTTTTTCACACAGGGACAAGTAGGTTTGGATTTTAAATACTTTTTCACTGCACTGTACCCCCAGGGATACGCCTACTCGCATATGAGATCCAGTGGTATTCAAAGGGATAGAAAGGGGGCAAAATGGGGGACCCTCAGCGACAATGTGAAATGGGCGTGAGTGTACCTGCTGGGGGCCATCCCCGTTGACCATGGCTGGAGGCGGAGGTGACGCCAGGATGGGGAGTTCAGGGCTGAGAAGCTGGCCGGACTCCAGAGGCGGGGTGTGGTCTGCCATGTTTCCCTCATTCACACCACTAGAGAGGGTCTCCTGCAACAAAGGCGCAGTGTTTACTTTAGGCGAATTTACTGCCACAGACATGTCATTTGTTAGGTTTCATGATGCAGCGGTCCGAAAAGAGTACCGGCGTCTATAAAAACTGTAGATACCGCGTCATTTACTGTTTTGCTTCCAGAGTGGCTGTGTGTCAATTCTCCATTTAATTGTATTAAAAGGAAACGTACATCACATTCTCCATTCCCCAATATTAGGGTTAATATTATCACAAATTTGAAGTTGCATATTTTGCCTTCTGAGTCCACGCCTTTTACTGATGTTTTAGGTGTTTGCCACGGTATCATTTCAGGACGAATGTCAAGGTATGTTCTACAGGTATAGTATCAAAAATAGAATTATGGTGTCAATGCAAAAAGAGACAAGATTGTGGAGTTAGACCACTCTAGTTATCAAGGGCTCATTTCTACTTTCCATTGAGAGGATCAAATCAATCAGCCTGGAAAAAGTACTGAAGGAAATGCACACATTGCTCAACTGAGAGCGATTGCACACCAGCTCAAGACCACTCAGGTAAGGTACTTGAATCATGCGTAATAGGATTCATTCTGGAAAAAAAACAATGAGGAGGCTTTCAGTGGAGGACAGAATATGTGAAACTTTTCCAAAAAATGCCAGTGAGAGAGATGAATCGTATGTCCTTGAACCTAATTACAGTGCGGTATGCCTGCGCTCCTAAAGCTCACAGTGATCTGGCTTATCTGTTCGCTTTAGCCCCTCCCAGTCTTAAGCTGAAACAACACGGCTGCGTTTACAATGCGACGGTCAATGAACTGAAATGCGAGGGGTGGGCGGAAGGCCTGCCCGCAGAGCGCCTCTTTGGCCCCCGACGCCTGCAATCAGCTGGCCCGCCGACTTTTTGACGTTACGCAACAGTCCAAAAATCAATACAACACCTGACACCTTCTCCGAATCCAACACTTTGGCATGCTTTGACTGCGCTGCGATTCGAGATTTGAAATACAGGTAAACAGCGCCGCAACGTTGCAAAATTACATTTCCGGGTACCGAGCCAGATCCGGCCACCCACTGCCAAGCCATGTTGCGGTACTGTATGTCGTATTTCTACTTTACCAGAGTGGTGCCTTGAGATCCAAGTTTGTTTGTTTTTTTTTGTTCTGCGGCAACACTCGGAACTCAAAACACATGTGTCTCAAATCATGTTCCCCCAGGGAAACGAATGGAAATGCCATTAATCCGCTCCAGGCTCCAACACCCCCGCCAACCACACTCACCCCCGATTGTAAACGGTTTGCATGTCATTTCAATTCTGCTCATTTTGGTGCGTGTGACTTGGCCTCCAGGGGGCAGTGCAATGCAGATGTAAAGATAAGAACATCACCCCTCAGAAAGCCACAGTAATATCAGTCATTCTTCAGAGGATCAAGAATATATGCTGGCGAGTATTATTATATTGTCTCCCCACATGTGGTGCTCCACCGTTCATAATCAAATATCCATTGCCTGCAGGTTATTCCACCGCGACGCTAATGCTCTTCATTAGCCTCTCTATCTGCATCGGTTGGTGTGCGAGAGGCCTAATAGAGAAATCAACGTAGTTTGTAAAAAATATATTTTCGCATAATAATACGAAAAAAAAAGCACATTTCACACAAAGGCATTGATGATCCAGTTTGATCAGATGCAAAAATTTGAGGGCGGCTGACGTTCAGGCGTCGACTCTCAAGCCGCACGTCTATTTTGTTTATCGATATAGTTAGAAACAGTGGATTACAAAGAGAGTAAATAAAGTAGTTGGTTTTAAAATCAGGCATAAATCTGCTAAAAACGGAACTTGGGATGAATATGATTTGAAAATTAAATAGGTTAAAAAGAGTGCATGGGCTAAGGGTGGTTTTGAAATTAGTTCATTAAAAAAAAAAAAAAAACGGTTAAGTGACAAAAAGATTTGAGCCTTGCTTGAGACTCGAATGCCACAACTTGAGATTTACTTGTGTGACTTGATTCCATCCCTGCTTTCGCAATTAAAAGAGGAAATGCGTGTCCCCTCACATGTCAAGAGCTGGATTAAAATGTGACCAATGTATATCATCATTGAGGAGTGTGGACTGCACCTGACAGAAATAAGTGACACGTGGCTCTCAGTTTCATAACACGCAGTGTGAAAGTGAAAATAATCATAAAAACATTTCATTTTATTGATGGGCGTCTTTCAGAGCACGCAATGGCACCGTACAAAACAGACTGCATTTGAACCCATTATGTCATATGAAAATGATCCCCCCCCGCCAAAAAAAAAAAAAAGATGGTTATAAGGATTTTGTAATAGATTGACGTCATTACACTGCTAAGGCTACTTCTCAGGTACTACTGGATGGTTTGGCTGAAACCTGTTATGCACCTACTTATAATGCTATTCAGTGCAACTATGAGGTTTGGTGCCACACAGTTGTCACGTACTTTATTCCCATCATATTGAAACTTTATTCAAATATATAAGACTTTGCATTTGGAAAACATGGCTTTCAATCATTCACCCCCACACCCCCCCCCAAAAAAAGCAAATTTCCCTCATAACATTACGAATAATCTAAAAAAAAAACACAAAAAAAAAACGTGTAATACTTTGGAAAACAAAACAATAATTTTATGCCTAATCTTTAAATGTGACTTTGTAGATGACTGTTTGGGAAAATATATTATTGTCTAGCAAAACATGACTTCAATCTAGAAGTTCATTTTTGTAATTTTACAACTTTACAGCTGAAAAAAAAAAAAGAAAATGTCAGAAATAGCTTCCTGGAAAAATACTACTATTCTCGGAATATTACAAACTGAATCTAGAAAACAAAAAGACATTTTTAGACCTTTTTCTTGAAAATGCATATTTTCCTCCACGAGACTTTATTCTTATAATAGAATGTCCTTTAACAAAAATATATATGACTCATTATCTTGAAAATATATGACTTTATTTGGGTAATATTACAGCTGTAATCTTAAAAAATATACACCTTTATTATAAGAATATTCATTATCCTAAAAGAATATTAGTTGTAATTATTTTTTTTCCTATTAGTGTGGCCCTAATATTAATTTTCCCTGAGTTTGACTTTTAATTATTTTTGCCACTTTGTCTTGCCAAGACCTGTGTATTCTCACTCCAGCTGTCTTCGTATTTTGACATTAACCTAAAAAATTATATATATATACACGCGCGCGCGCGCGCGCGCGCGCACACACACACACACACACACACACACACACCTTTATATCTAAAAAAAATAGACAACTTTACTCTCATAATGCAACCACTGTAACCTTGAAAGCAAACAACTTCATTCTCGTAATTGTGATGATGTGATAGAGAGAGAGAGAGAGAGAGAGAGAGAGGCTGATAAATACTTGTAGTGCCTGTGCTAATAGACGACCTGTCGTGTGCGCAACCACAACAGTGTAATGTGTGCCGCACATGTACAATAAAAGTTTGACTGATGTGTTTCTGAGGTTTGCACATAGGGCATTACTGACATATTCTCCGCCCAAATGATTTGAAAATGAAAGCGCCCTGATAAATTGTCATACATTCCGAGGATAAATACATCTGTAGGTGGCCATATGATGTGGCGTCTGATTTCATGAATGAAAATGAAGACAGACGGATTGTTTATTGCTCGTCATTTAATCAATGAGGCGCAGCCATCGCCGCTTTCAACGCAGGCTGCTGGTTGTTGAAATCGGAAAACGTTACTTCATATAAGCAGTATAATCTTACTTTTCCTACTTTAGCATGCGTGACATTACTGAAGATCGCCAGGATGTTTTTGTTTTTCAATGTAGGCTATTTACATGTGTTTATTTTGATGAAGATAAATACGCTGAGTGTTTAAGAAGTGCAGTCCACGTGTTTGCATGTCATGCTTCACGCAACATGAAAAATGGGATATGTTGAAGTGCTAAAGCCACAGATTTGTTTGCATTACGGTTATAATATGCGCTTTACTTTGATTTCTTACTGATTTACAGTATAGTATAGACATACATTAATATGTCTACGCCACACTTGTGTTGTCATCATTGGTGATCTTTTTATTTATTTATTTATTTTTACAATTTCGGTTTCGCATCTTTCGCAATTATCGGTTGCAGTGCTTCTACAGGACTACTTGTTTTGCCAAGCCCTATGATTATTCTAGCTACAGGTGTCATATTATTATTCGCAGGCTGCGGGAACCATTAGCAGGTGCAAACCGTTTGTATATGTCACTTTATTTCCAAATGCTGCTTTAAACGATGACTCATGGTAAATGGGGGAAGTGTGTAGTGTCAAAAGAGAGCAGCTAACGTTACTCACTCAATCAGACGGTTGTTGGACGATAAAGCGATGCACCGCACTGAAATTTGTCGCCTTTTTTTTCTCTCCTTCTGCCGTCCACGTCAGCGGGCTGCAAAGAGGAGCAGCTTCCCCCTCGGTGCGAACCCTCCCACACCACCTGGACGAAAGAAAAAAACAACAACAGTTGTACAAGTGTGCGCTCGCGATTACAAAACAACAAGCCAAATAAGAAGAGAGTTGGGGGACATGCTAATGTTAGCCGTCTGATGCTACGTTGCTAATAGTGAACGAGACGAAGCTTCTTTTTTTTTTTAAACCCTCATCTCTCTTTTTCGTCTCAAAAGGCTTCCGAGTGAAGCCGAAAGACCGTTTAATTGGGTCAAGGCTCACCTAAGTGGTCAATTCTATCGAGATAACTTGGCTTCCCAGGTTGGTCCTCCTTGCATAAAAAGCAGGAATTTCGCCATCGCTTAAGGTCCGATTCTGTGCGCATGCGCGTTACAGCAAATCATGGCGAAGCTCCAATTTATATAGAAAGTAAATTGAAGCGTTGACGGCTCCGTTTAAATAGCGCTAAACGTACAAATGTCGTCACATATCCGCTCGATTCCGACGTTTTCCATGGTACCTTTTCTTGGAAGAAACTTTTGTAGACGTGTGGGCTGGTTCACTGTGACAAGTGTCAATCGAGTCTGACTAGCGGCTGAAACTGGGCTGGGAAAAAACCTTTCACGTCAACAGGAATTCTAACCAATTCAACGAAACTGAAATTTGATTAAACAGCATGCAGAAAGTGTACATTAAAAGACAGAAATTACATATGTAGTTATGTTTTGTTTGTTATGTTCCTTGTTCAGGTTCTTTTTCATCCGAAGTCACCCACACAATTAAAACATACACTGACTTTATACGTGTGATCATTTGAGCGATGCATTTTAATATTATTTCGTTTTCAAAAAATCCACATTAAGGTCACAGAAAATTTATCTTCAAAGAAATTTGATAAATCATCCAATGTACCAGTATGGCAGTTCAAGATCGGTGGCAGTGCCTCCTGGTGGTAACCTGATTGTACGCCAAAATTAGAGTACAGTATTTGTTGTCTCATATCATTACTGTACAACAGAATTAGTAAATTGCTGTTACTATAATTTATATTTATATAATGGCCAGACAGACAGAGAGAAAGAGAAAGAGAGAGACACAGAAGCAGAGAGAGGGAGAAACAGAGAGAGAGAGAGAGAGAGAGAGAGAGAGAGAGAGAGAGAGAGAGAGAGAGAGAGAGAGAGAGAATCTAATCAAGAAGAAAAATAGACAAAAAAATTACTTAGAATCATTTTTAAAAATTATTTAGATTAATTGAAATGTTTCAAATTAAATGTAGGTAGATTTTGTTCTCCCCGTGATGTTACACCTGACAGTTTCATGCCAACCGCTGAAATAAAACAAGAAAACCCTTGATGTCTTTGAATGTACCGTTTAGAAGCCGGAAGTAGCACCACTCGATTACGCACTCGGCAGCATCCAAAGGAAGTAAAGTCATGATACGTACGTCAGTTACGAAACTAAATAGGTCATGTTGATAGTTGTAGTTTTTTTTTTATTTGTGTTTGTTAGTTTTTGTTTTCAAATGGGCGTGTAATTGTTTTACATTCGATTGTTTACATCTGCAAAATTCGCAATGTCTTTGAACGTCCCTTCATGATGCCGGAAGTAACACTACCGGGCAGAAGCTAACGAAGCTCCGACGATCTAATGTGTAGTAGCAATTGCAGATTGCGCTGTTAACAAACTGCTTTCGCTATGAACCCGTCGCCCATTTGACATGCTAAATTTGTGACCACCAGGATAATTTTACGAGCCCCGCGGCCAACTAGTAGACGGCGTCTCGGAAGAACCAAGTACTTTAGTTATTTTGCGTCTCCAATAAGCAAGGTAACCGTAAAGTGAACAACACTACACGTGATGCTAATTAGCTTAGCCCTTTTAATACGTTGTTTTATCTTAGCATCTCGAACTAATGGACTGACTATTGCGACTGGGAAAGTGCATTAAGCTTTTTGTTTTTCACAAGTGTAGCATGTGTTGCTAAGGGTTCAGTGAAGGAAAGCGTTCATATTTTGCCAACGTCAGAACAACTTGATGACGTCAAGCGTTACGGTGTTTGAACTTCGCTAGTGACATATGTAAACTAAGTAGGTTTGTGCGTAAATGTTCAAAGATCAATTGATGTACTTGGAACGAGCATCATTATTCAGCAGGTCTTTTAGACATGATTTCTTATGACAAATATTCAGAACGTTTTGACTGCTTGAGTGATTCCAGTCGCTCCAGGAAACTGTCGGTAAATCTCAGCATAACAAATTTGAAAACTACATTGAAAATTAAATTGCTATTTCCATCAGTCAATAACCACAAAGCCTCATTTTAGTTAAATAACAATGCACAAATGTTAAGTCATACAGCAGGAATAAAATTGAGCGAAGAAGGCAAAAATAATGACTTATTGATGTGTATATATTTTTTTATAATAGGTCCAATGCATAGAAAAAATTAAGAGTCGAGAATCAACCAACACTCCATTAGTTGTTCGTTCACAGACATTATATTGAACATATCAAGATATAACCGAAGGCGCAGGAGCCACATATTAATTTTCCTTGCATTCGCGGTGACAAGGAAGTATGATAATGTGAGTTGTGAGTTCATTTAGTTCCAAATTGTACTTTGCCACCATCTCAAACCTTTTTATGTTTTTACTTGCAGATTTTTGCTTGTCAGTGAATTGCCTCGGTTCGTTGTATAATGATTTCAAGTTTGTGCTATTGCAAGTTTAATCTCAAAAATTCGCAACTGTTTATCTGGAACATATTTGTTTGCTGTTTACATCCCTTACTTGTGCCGCAGTGATTGTACGAGTGGCATGCTGGACGTGGGGAAGTGGCCAGTGTTTGCCCTCCTCCCGCCTGAGGAACTCGGCCTCATTCGGCAGGCGTGCGTTTTCGGAAGCGGCGCCAACGAAGCCCTCTATGTCACTGTCAACGACGAGGTAACAGCGGCGAGTTTCTGCCTTGTGTGCTCCGTGTGGAGCCAGGTGTCAGATGCATGCATGCGACGTGCAGGGGCCGGGCGGGAAGGTTAAGCAGATGGAACGGCGCTATCTTTAGACACCAGGACCTAATTCTAGACAGAGCAGGAGGAGGGTGGAGGTGTGACCGGCTCATCCTTGCTAATTTGTTTTGTCCTGACAAACAATGTTGTTTGAAAATAAATCACAGCACCGTGATGCTTTGAAGTGCAAGATGGCAAAACACTTAACAAATGTACAACTGGCCCTTTTGGAAAGAAGTGTGGTGCCTTGATTGTAATTTCTCCGTGAGCATGCTTTTAACTGAATACACTTGTATGTCAAGACACCCTTCCCCACAAAACTGTGGAAATGCAGTTAATCCGTTCCAGTCACCCCACAAGAACGCCAACAAAGCACTTGAATAGCAGGATTCGATTCTATAGACACATACAGTAAAAACATAATTAAATAAAATGTAAAGAATTAATCAGTTTGTGCATCATGAGAAGCCAGTAGGCAATCCTGCTACTCCTGCGTATGTTGCTGCACTCTTTGTGTTCAAACATATGTTGCTTCAAGATTTTTGACTACTGTAACGTTGAAGCTCGTTTCATTAGCCCTTCAATGGAATTTTGTTTTGTGGGTTAGCAGTGAGCAAGCGGGCTTCCCTAAGGCAAAGTTACCTGCATGTGGCATGGTGAAATACATAACATGGGATTCTCTTGATTTTAGGTTCAGTTTTAAAGTAAACGTCAAGTCGGAGTGGCAGTGAACAGCTTGAAGCAAGCACGCACTGCTGCATATTTTGAAGTTAGCTCAACGCTCATATCTCACATTTTTGCTGGCAAATCAGATCAAAATATCCGCCAAGGGACACCTTTTACCCCTTTAGTAGTGAATTTTACTTTATAGCCTACTGAATTACTTCAATGCCCTCTGCATGTGGGAAAGGAGAGCCACAGTCGGCAACTTTTCTGCTGTTTATTAAACAAGCACAAAAAGCACACACACACACACACACACACACACACACACACACACACACACACACACACACACGCACATACAACGTCTGCTTCATTACACCACCGCATTTTGAAATGCGGTGCCCTCTTGTCTGCGCGCAGGTCTTCGGTCTGGGCACCAACTGTAGCAGCTGCTTAGGCCTCGGTGACCTGCAGAGCACCATCGAGCCACGCAGGATCGATGTCCTCTGCGGGAAGAAGATCGTGTCCCTTAGCTACGGAACCGGACCGCACGTGGTCATCGCCACTTCGGGTAACCCGGAACCTGATTGTGTCACAAAAATACATGCGAAAGGCTTAAACGTTTATTATTGTGGACCATTTTGTTGCTTTGTGCCAGCATGAGCAGGGTACTCTCCTTCAGTTCCACAGTGGGAAATGTGGACCTATCTTAAAGGGCCAACGTCAATAAACATGACTTTCTGTCCATACTTGGATGTTAATGACCGTCTCGTTAATTGACTCAGATTAATGGCACAGGAATGCTCATTTCATGCTGAAATGGTTAGTGCGTGACAAAGCTAATGATAGCGAGCAGGCTGGAAAAAGGAAACTCTTCTTTCTGCGTAGAGGGCGAGGTGTACGCATGGGGCCACAACGGCTACAGTCAGCTGGGCAACGGGACCACCGTCCATGGGCTGATCCCCGCCCTGGTCTCCACCAACCTGCAGAACAAGAGGGTTACCGAAGTGGCCTGTGGCTCCCACCACACCATTGCCCTTACCACAGAAGGAGAGGTAATGTTCCTTACTATTTTTTTCTTCATTCCAACTATCTTTTTTTTAAAACCGGCAAACTTGTCACCCCTGCCTTCAGGTGTACGCGTGGGGCTACAACAACTCAGGCCAGGTGGGATCAGGGTCCACCGCCAACCAACCCACGCCGCGCCGGGTCAGCAGTTGCCTGCAGAACAAAGTGGTGGTCAACATAGCCTGTGGGCAACTGTGCTCCATGGCTGTGTTGGACAACGGAGAGGTAATTTGATGATTTGGGCTCTCATTGGCAAATCCACACATCACTGTATGTTGTCAGGGGTCAGTGCATCATTCATGCTGAGGTGATAAATTTTTTCAAAATAGGAAGCATTTCATGAGATGACCTGCGGTGGGAAAATGGTTAAATCTGGCGGAAAACATTGTCAAATATCACAACTTTTAAATCATATGCTGACCTCGAATTGAGAAAAAGTTCAGTTCGAAAGCAGTGACGCAGTGACTTCAGAGGGCACATCCAATGGGAGGGTGGCTGGCAGAGTGATTTCAGAGTGCTAACAGAAATAGACCAATCAGCGGGGAAAGCCGCCATGTTGAACAAGACCTGGCGGTCTTTTATTTGTTTCTTTGGCTGTCGACAAAATCCGTAATCGTGAATTGGCAATGGTTGAATTGCTCTTAGCATTTCTTTGTGTGTGTGTGTGTGTGTGTGTGTGTACGTTGCATGTTTACGGTTGGGGCTACAACTGCAACGGTCAGTTAGGTCTGGGCAATACCGGCAACCAGCAGACGCCGTGCAGGGTTGCAGCTCTTCAGGGAGTCAAGGTTGTCCAGGTAAGAGTGAGGCATTTGCCTTTGAATGATCATCAGCAAGCCCACCCAGGCCCTTTCTCTCCCGCCTTGCAGGTGGCTTGCGGCTACGCGCACACGTTAGCGCTCACGGACGATGGCTTTGTTTACAGCTGGGGAGCAAACTCCTATGGCCAGCTGGGTACGGGCAATAAGAACAATTACTCACTCGCCACGCTGATCAGCACCGACAAGGAGAGGTGCGTAAACACCCACACACCATGGTAATTACGTAAGTGCTTGAATTTTTAATAGAACCCTTGAAATGCTTATTGTCTACATCTGACATGGTAATTAGTTTGTTGAATTGAAGAACAAAATACAGCGGACCCTCAAGGTATTTTCCATTTGTGTAGTTCCAGCACCCTCTGGTGGTTACTTTATGAGTGCAGTTTAATTTGAATTAGGCATGTTTTGGCCACCAACAATTTTTAAGCTCCACAGCATTGTGAAATCCAGAGACCAATATACTTTGCGCCACTGATCTGATACATTTTTTTTTTTTTGTTAACTGTATCGTGAGTTCTTAAACTCATATCTCAAGGCAGCGCTGTATTGCCTTGATCCTCACAGGATCGTGGAGGTGGCGGCGTGCCACACCAGCCACACGTCCGCCGCCAAGACGCAGAGCGGGCAGGTGCTGATGTGGGGACAGTGTCGCGGTCAGGTGGTGACCAACCCGCACGTCACGCATTTCAGCTGCACCGACGACGTCTTTGCCTGCTTCGCCACACCCGCCGTCACGTGGCACCTCCTAACCGTTGGTAAGGCATCAGATGCATTTATGAGTCAGTCTCACCCGTTAATCACCCTAAGGTGGCTTTGAGGCATGGCTATTTTCCCCAAAAAGTGTAGTTAGCAGAGCCGCGTGTGAGACCTGCCAAAATCATGCACGCCCAATGAGACATTTTTATACAAAAGAATGAAATACATTCCAAGAGACTTATCGACGTGGCTCAATCATTTTGCCCATTTATGATATTGACAACGCCAAATGGATCCGTATTTTATCATTTGGCCCGGAAAGAAGTGTGACAATGGCATCATGTTGACGAATAACAATAGGTGTCAGTGTTGTTGCCATGGTAACCTCTGATCCCCCCATTTGTTTGTGGTGTTAAGTTTGTATTCATTGACAGCGAACTGTAGGGGAGCTGTGGAGCACTAAAAAAAATCGATAAAAGCCGGTGTGCTCCGTATACGTGGGTATTATTGTACTTATTTCTCTTTTTGTAATGTAATTACATGTTTTTCCCTTTCGATCCGGCTATTCGTAAACATTTTACCCCCATTTTCTGCATGCGTTACATATCAATATGAAGTGGGGAAAAAAACCAATGACAGAAGGGAGTCTTTTCATGACAGCATTGTTGCTTTGTGGCACGATGCTGTCATGCAAGCGGTCTCTTTTCTGTGACAGTGAAAGCATTCGAAGAAATGGAAACAGGAAAGTCTGTTTCCTGCTCATAGCGTCTGATTCCAGTCGCAAGTTCACAACCGCAGACATGTCACGCTCACAACCGTTATTTGTTATGTTGTTGGCAGGATTTCAAAAACCTTAACGGACCTTTTTTGGTTGGTTTCTTTTTTACCCCCCCCCCCTTCCATGTGCCACAGACGGCGACGACTACCTGACGGTCGCACAGTCGCTAAAAAAGGAGTTTGACAGCCCTGAGATTTCCGATTTGAAGTTCCTCGTGGACGGAAAGTGCATTCATGTGCACAAAGCGCTGCTAAAAATAAGGTACATTTATGTTACATGAGCAAAAGCACTGTTTGGACACGCACAAAAAAATCAATCAGGACCCGCTCAGTGTGAAGTAGCAAGACATTTCGGACAATTGTGTGCTTCCAATGTTGTTGGAACGCTTGATGAATGGTAAGCCATGAAAACCACCCCAACAAATACTCACAGACACTTTGTCTTTTTAAATAACCTTTTTACACAGCTATGACATTTTTTTTAAAAAACATAGATTGCATTTCTTCCCTTGTGACCCAATACTTTTGTCAGTGTTATCACTTTTTTTTTTTTTTTTTCTGGCTGTCATTTATATTTTGCTGGAGTCATGATAATCATTTGAGATGTGATCATTTGGGAGTGTCAAAAGTTTTCCCAGTGTGCGGTGGTTGAAAAAAAACAAAACAAAACAAAAAAATGCCCTGTGTCCGCAGTGGCGTTTCCTGCCGGTGTCAAAAGGAGAGGCCAAGGCAGACGTATTGTTTCCGCGTTGGTCTTTTTATAACGGCGCTCTCTGCACACGGAGCATCTGCATTCTTCTCCGCCGGAAGGAGCCAGACAGTCTGCTGCTGCTGCTGCCTCGGCAGCGGCGGCAGCAGCCTCCGAGTAACACGGATATGCTGCACTTCAAAAACACCTGCGATGCAAAGATCTCGTGCCCAGTGAAGCGCTTGAGCTGACCTTTAACTGAGGAAGTCGTTGTTTGTTCAGCTACCTGTGCTGTACGGATACAGGCCACATTTGTCATGATATCCACTTACAAGAGAGTTCTCGAGATGTATGACTAAAATCGCACTTTAGTTTTGGTTGTAGTTTTTCTCTTTTTTTTTTTTTTTTTAATCCAAGCACCAATTTTTTGTTTTTGTTTTTGGCCTTATACACAACCATCACTTTTTAAAAATTTATTTTATACATTGTATTCCCCCATATGTACAGTCACACCGTTTTTTTTTTTTTTTTGTTTGTTTTTTTTTTGACAGCTATAATCCAACCGCACACATGACTCTTTGTGCATTATTGTCTCTCCAGGTGTGAATATTTCCGCGTGCTGCTAAATGAAACAGACGAGGACACCATCGAAATCCACCAGTTCCCCTTCCTGGTGTACCGAGCCTTCCTGGAGTATCTCTACACCGATTCCATCAACCTGCCACCAGAGGATGCTGTGGGTAAGGACTTGGCAATGAGCACACCGACCGGGCAAGCCAATGGCGTCAAACGCGCTCCTTCCTCTCGGCTTTCGCAGGCCTACTGGACTTGGCCACCTTCTACCGGGAAAGCAGACTCAAGAGGCTGTGCCAGGAGACCATCAAGCGGGGCATCTCGGAGGAGAACGCCATCACTCTGCTCTCGGCCGCCGTCAAGTACGAAGCCCGGGTGAGCTCCTGGAAGACCCCCGCACACTGTCGATGCTTTAGACGCGGTCAAGGAAATTACTCAAGTTGTAAGGAGAGAAATGAGGAGTGCGGGCATCCGTGAGAGGGGAGAAACTATCTTTTGTTCCTTGATATTGATACATACGTACAGTGGATCGCCAACCCTTGTTCAAATGGCCGTTTTTTGTGATTAGAAAACGATGAGACCAAGAGGAATCATTTCCAAAGGTTTTTCGTCATCAATGTAAGCTATCACTTGTATAACACAGTTGAAAACATTTGCTTTTCATTTTTTCCTGTTGCTGTTGTCCCATTTTTTTGTGGGGAGACCAACATCTACCCTTGTGTATCCCCGAGCTTCGCTCCCGTACGGACGTCCCCTCAGTCCTCCTCCTCAGCTGCTCGAGGCTCGTTTTTAGGATGCCCGAAATTCAGCAGAGTGACCGGGACTTTCCTTGCCGCTGACCAGACTGGGCCGTCTTGATCGTTTTAGGACCTGGAGGAGTTCTGTTTCAAGTTCTGCATCAACCACCTGACATCAGTCACACAGACCCAGGCCTTCGCCGAGATGGACCACGACCTGCTCAAAAATTTTATCGGCAAAGCCAGTCGCCATGGGGCCTTCAGAAACTGACCCCGCCACAAAGCCTGATCCCCGCCCCGCCCCTCCCACTTGTGATGACCTCACTCGCTTTCCAACGGCGGTCCGACACAGACCAAGCAAGGTAAACGAAGCATTATCATTTTTTTTCCAAAGATGAAAACCACAAAGACCGAAGATTCTGCCTGTTTAGTTGACCGTGGTTTGAGTGCACCTGGGAGGCGGGAAACGGATAAAAACGATGGCAAGAACTTGTGCTTGGGGTTGCATTGCCACATATGCCTCAAAAGTGGGAGGTTTTTATTCTAACTTTAAACAAACCAAAAAAAAATACTCATAATCTAGCAGCACCTGTGGGCGAGCAGGAAAAATTGAGTCGATGGCCTAAAAAAAATATCCCCTCGATATGTTTCTGCAAGAAATGCTGCCTTTCCGAGTCATTTTGTCTCACTCGTCAACTACAGGTCAAAGAAATGTGCACTCCCAGTCTGATGCTCAAACGTGTTTTTTTTTTGTTTTTTTGTTTATTTTCTTGTTTTGCTTTCCCATCCATCACAGGTCAAAGTTGAAACGGTGCCCATCGTAGTCACTGCAGGCACTCTTCCCCGAGCTTACCAACAATTTGTGTTCCCGAAGGCTGTTGGCAGCTTAAATTATGTCACTATCTCGCTGTCGCATATTATCCTCAAAGCTACGGTAATCGTAAACTTTCAAACAATTGTTGCAACAGATACATAAAACTAAAGAGAATTACACATATATTCAAATACAAAAATGGTCAACGCAACAAATATTAAAATGCCCAAATTGTTTTATTTCTACCTTTTCTTTTTTGGGGGGGAGGGGGGTTAACTGATGGGTTATCCTTTTCTATTTGGTCTCCATTATGCTGTGTTTTTCCAGTAGAGTTCACTTCTGCCCAGCTTGTCACGACGCGACGTGTTGCTAAACTCAAAGTGTGCAACACAAAATTCGGATGGAAAAACTGCAAAAGTATTGAGTGATGGTGTTTTGTTGTTGTGGTTTTTGTTTGTTTGAATGCCAGAATGTTCCTAAGAAGGGGAGTGTCTCTTTGCCATCGTTTTGCTCTTGTGTCACGAATGTTACGTTTTACTGCGGACGGTAAAATAAGTCAAGCTAACAGTATTAGTAGCCTTTTTCACACAGAGACACAGCAAACTTGCAAAAAAAAATAAATAAATAAAATAAAATAAATAAATAAATAATTAGCTTTTGCATTTACAAAGACCCTTGAAGAAAAAAAATGGCTTCTGGTGACACACAGTTGGGTGCAAAATTGAAGGCTTTTTGCGTCTTGTTTCTGATTCTGATTCCACATCTGATTTTTTTTCTTTTCCTTTTCCAAAGATGCAATTTTTTTCCCGCGGCTTTCAGGCACGATGCACCGAGTTTTTCAATTCAGATCAAAAATGTGGGACAAATCTTTGACCTGAATTGCGCAAAGGGGCTTTGACACGCTCAAATTTGGTACATCTGAGCTGTAAACGGAAGACCGGGCATTTATTTGCTTTTACACAGGAACCAGGGAAAACGACATTCCATAGTTAGCTAATTCGATGGCGCTGGTGTCCATCTGAAATTATTTCTCCCTAATAACATGGCTAAAAATTCAATCAATCCATTCCAACCCCACCAAAACACCCATTTTATGCGTGCGCGGGTGCTCTCTCATGAGAAAATTTGCACTAAACAGTATCGTACTGTATTCAAGCACACCAAAGTAGCAGTTTGCTGTTCACGTAAGCTGCAAACATGGGAATCTTGACCCTGAAACAGACCTGATGTGTTGTCCGTCCTTGCGCTTCGCCGACGGCTAGATATTGTGAAGTGTGCTGCCGCCGTCTCACGGCGGGCGTCTGAAGCGCACTCGGATCTCAAGGCATTCCTGTATTTATTTATAAGGGGTGAAAAAGGCCGTGCAGCAACCATCCTTTGCACGCCACTGCGCCATGTTGGCACATCAGAGCCGTAACAATATTAATCAAGGCATTCATAGCTTTTCCGGCAGCCCCCCCCCCCCTCGCCATTCCATGTTAACGGACAAAGGCGGCTGTGTGAAAGGGGCTATTAATGGTGTGATGTCCACCTACACACACGCAACTGTTTGTCACAGTGGTTCCCTTGCCCTTCAGGGTATTTTTTACAACCCTTTGTGTTATGTACCTCGCATGCATTTTATTATTGTATAATTTTTTGTGACGCCGACTTAAAAAAATACTAATAAAAAACAAATCACGTGGTAGGACTGCAAATGTTACTGAATAGTTCCACTTTTATACAAGTTGCACTATTATTATCTCACGTAGTCTGTATTAAAAAAAAAGACAAGCAAAAACCATAATCGAATGTCTCCTTTCTTGCCGTCATTGGGCCAAAATTCCAAACAAGAACAATTGGAAGAACCGTCGCCTTAAATGTTTTCACTATGTTGAACGTGCACGCAAAAGGTGCTGAGGATTTCGCACTTTGCTTTCACTTGCGTTTATTACCAGACACACGCACACACGCAATGTGTTAACTCATCACAAACACGCTCACGCCTCGACATAGAGATGAGGAAGTCTCAAGTGTTTCTAGGCGAAATGTCATCTGAAGTAATCAACTCAAGAGAGCATAAGACAGCAGCAGTCTGCTGCTTCTGAACCCAAACCCGATTCCAATCAAGTCGGGACATCACGAATAAAAAAACAGAACGCAATGATTTGCAAATCACGTTCAACCTGTATTGAGGACATGACCAAAATATGTCATGTTCAAACTGACGAAATTGTTTTTAGTACATAATCATTAACCGAGCATTTTATGTCTGTTACATCACCGTTTCCTTTTAACAACCTCCATAAACGTTTGGAACTGAGGACACTAATTGTTGAAGCAATGCGGATGGCTTCTTTCCCATTCTTGCTTGACGTACAGCTTGAGCTGTTCAACACGTCCTCGGTCTCTGTTGTCGTATTTTATACGCTTCATAACGCACCACACATTTTCAACGGGTCTGGACTGCAGGCAAGCCAGTCTTGGATCAGCACTCTTTTATGTTGTTGTGACATGCAGAAGATGGTTTGGCATTGTCCCGCTCAAAAAAGATGTTGCTTGGTTGGCAGCGTAACGCGTGTGTCTCCTTTTCAGCATGAATGGCGCCTTCACAGATGTCTTGAGTTAGCCATTGGCACGAACGCAGCCCCATGCCATCACAGATGCTGGCTTTCCAACTTCCCGCACGACGTCCACAATTTCCCCAAACAATTTGAAATGCGGACTCGTCAGACCACAGAACACTTTTCCACTTTGCATCAGTCCATCTATTATTAAAAAAAAAACACAGAAACCTGGCACTTGAATAGGGATGTGTGGACTTTTTAGCAACATGAGGAAGAAGTGATTGTGACCTTTTATCTCAAGTTCCCCTGGCTCGTTTTTTGATTTAACTCAACATCATTTGGTTCCTTGCTATTTAAAATCCATTTTATGTTGTGGTTGCCGGTAGGGGGTCCAATATGATACGGCCTGGCATGTTTGTGACAAAATTTCCTGTTTGTTTGTTCGGTTATTGTTTTTTGTTGCGGTTTTGTTTTTTTTGTTTTGGGTTTTTTTTTTTGCCTCGATGTGTGAAGATTCAAAAACCACACAAATGTTTCCGTTGTTACAGTTTAAAGCTGTTAGCGTGGTTGTTTGCACAGATGTGTGGGTGGGGCAGGTGGCTTGGAGGAGGGGGTGGGGGTTTGTTGTACAAAGCAAGCCAAACGCAGAACTGCACGCTAACGTGCTAAATGTGGGAACTATTCAATCCCTGCGTGTTATTCGCAGGAATTCCAACGTGATGCCGATGAAGCTATGTCAGCTGACATAGCTCGCCATTCGAGGCTTCAGTCTTGGCCTTGAGTATGGACGAGGGAGCTCGAGGGAGGTGGGGCGACATGCTTCCTGGCATTGTGGGAGCTTCAGCAGTCTTGGGATTTAGAGCACGCTTTTTTTTTTTTTGTTTGCTTTTGTTCGGCCCGCGCATGTTTGCGTGTCAGGAGCTTGTTTTTAGGGGAAAGACAATCGTGACAGGTTGCCTCAGTACACCGTATGATGATTAACACTTCAAGTATAGCAAAAAAAAAAAAATGCACTTCAATGATGTTCACTCAAAGTGGATTGTACAAAAATATTGTACCCGAATAAATGCTCGCGGGCATTAGACGTGGCTTTGGCCTGAGCACAAAAACAAAGAATGTAAGTTTTTCTGTGAATAATGGAGGCCTCGCACCCAAAAAATATTCTAAAAGCTGAGTATGCAAATGCTGGACATAAATGTATGATTTAAAAAAATCATACATTTGTCATCATGGTCATTGAAGTGTAACTAGAAGTTGAACCACTATGAAATATATTTTAAAAAGGAGGAAAATGTATTAGAGAGCGTGTGTGAGAGCCGATGAAATTCATGAAAAGATGCGGCGGGCGCTCTTGTGACGTCCTTTTTCATTATCATGCATTTAATCCATTTGCCCCAGCCGTTGACACGCTGGCGGCGACAAGGCATGAGGCACTTCTTGCCACTTGTAACATGCGACTCACCACAACTTGAGATCCATTCCGCCACGCAGTCATGTTTTCATGTTTCATTTAATAACTCTTGATTGTACAGATTTTTTCGTCACTCCCATTCCAAATTCGAATGCTCAGCTCATTCAATAAACCTTGGGAACACTTTGCAACATTCAAAAATTTCCCACGGCCTGCCAAAAAAAAAATTCTTCATCCAATGACACATTAAAAAAAAAAATCATTCTTTCAATAGCGTTTCACATCATTTTCTATCTTTCGTTATCATTCCATATTGGTAAATATCATTCACATGCTTCCATATTTTTGTAGTTCTCTCCCCCCCCCCCAATTAGCTTGGTAACAAACGTGAGATCACTGTCAAATAAAATGTAAAAAAGAAGAGTCTGTAGCATTTGTTAGTCCCGTGGGAGCAGACAAAGGGAAAGGAGGGGGAGGGTCCAGGAGGCGGGGAAGTGGACCCAGTCAAAGTACAAAAGTGTGAGTGAGCGCGCGAGAGAGAGAGCGAGCGGCACAAAAGAGAAGTGGGCAGCAGCAGCAGCAGCAGCAGCTCCTCACTGAGATTACTTGAAACCTGCCGGAGTAGAAAAAAAATGACACGAGCGCAGTGACTTGCTCCGATTTTTTTTATTTCTTTTTTGAGGGAAGAGGCGGACGAGGATACAAGACACACACAAGCCCCGATTTGGGTGCTCTCTGTTCTCATCTTGAGGGATATGCCAGCCTTCCCTTTGTGCGACTTCCAAGCCTCGAGGCGCGCGGTGGGGGGGGACGACGAAGGGGGACAGCGGCTCTACCCCCACGGCTGTCTTCACTGAGAGCTAACTCTTGGACGTCCGCTAGGATGGGCATCGCGTTGGATGGAAGTCGAGAGGTCTGAATCCTCGGAACCAGGTTCTCTTGTGTTTACCCCTCTGCCCACTTCATCCTTTTTTTTTTTTTTAAACCCATTTGACCCTAAACCGGTGCACGTTCCCGTTAAGACTGCAGCACAATGCATGTTGCGTAATACTTGGGAACTACCTCAAGGGCTGGCAAATTTGGAATCCTCAGGAACCTACGCCGACGCTGTGCGGTGCTCCCGAGTAAAATTTGGCACCTTGTCACAAGGGCTATCCTCGAGATCTGCTACGACTCCTTTCGCCCCTTTTCAAGCGTCGCACCAAATTGGCGGGGAAGTCCGCACGAGTGTCCGGAATAAAATACAAACTCAACAGTTGCCTTGGGAGAAGTGAGACTCCGGTGTTAAACTTGACACCTGGGAGCCGCCACCTCTCTTCGGAGGTTGGCAAATTTGGCACCTCGGGGCCAAGCATCGGGGACGTTTGCGCCGGTGACTGCTATGAACTTGGCGTTGCTGAATCCCCCTTTGGCACAGCTGCCGTCCCACCTTGCACGTTTTCGGGTTGACTGTCGGCAGAAAGTAGCTCCCTCCACCCTGCCAAAGGCACAGAAGTAGAGCCTGCCCAGCCTTCTTGGTTCAGGTCTCCCCGACCCGCCTGTGGGACCACCTCGGAAACTCTTTTCACACGGGATATCGTCAGAACCGAGCATCGGCGATGTAACCCATACGGCGGCGCCGGTAACCGCAATCAAAGACTCTGTGGACATTTGCTCAACGTAGTCTCTGTTTGCGTGGAAACGTGTCTCCCGCGTGCCACGATGTTAAACACCGTCCCGCCGCCGGGATCGGGCAACGTCTCTGCGGGCAACTGGAGCTGCAGCAAGAACGACGATTTCAAGTACCCGCTGTACAGCACAGTGTTTAGCGTGGTGTTCGTGGTGGGCCTCATCACCAACGCGGTGGCCATTTACATCTTCGCCTGCTCGCTCAAGCTGCGCAACGAGACCACCACGTACATGATGAACCTGGTGGCGTCCGATCTGCTTTTTGTCTTCACGCTGCCGCTGCGCGTCTTCTACTTCATCAACCGGAGCTGGCCCTTCGGCAGCGTGCTGTGCAAGGTGTCCGTGTCGCTCTTCTATACCAACATGTACGGCAGCATCCTCTTCCTGACGTGCATCAGCGTGGATCGCTTCCTGGCCATCGTGCACCCCTTCCGCTCGCGGACGCTGCGCACCAAGCGCAACGCCAAGCTGGTGTGCGCCGCCGTGTGGGCGCTGGTGCTGTCGGGCAGCCTGCCCACGGGCTTCCTGTTGGACACCACGTCGCGGCAGCGGCAGCGCGCCAACGCCACCTTTTGCTTCGAGAACTTTTCCTCCAGCCAGTGGAAGTCGCACCTGTCCAAGGTGGTCATCTTCATCGAGACGGTGGGCTTCGTCATCCCACTGCTGCTCAACGTGGGCTGCTCCGTCAGGGTGCTGCAGACTCTGCGCCGCCCCCACAAGGTCAGCAGGGGCGGCGGCAAGCTGAACAAGACCAAGATCCTGCGCATGATCGCCGTGCACCTCACCACCTTCTGCTTCTGCTTCATCCCCTACAACGTCAACCTGGTCTTCTACTCGCTGGTGCGCACCAAGACGTTGAAGGGCTGCTTCGCCGAGTCGGTGGTGCGCACCATCTACCCGGTGGCGCTGTGCATCGCCGTCTCCAACTGCTGCTTTGACCCCATCGTCTACTACTTCACCTCGGAGACCATCCAGAACTCCATCAAGAGAAAGTCGCTGGCGGGGCGGCCGTGCGACGCCAAGTTGTCCGAGGCGCTCCACTCGGAATCCAGCTCCAACTTGCACTGCAGCTTGAGGAACCTCAAAGCCAAAATGCTGCACGAGTCCTCGGTGTGACGCTTCTCTTTGACCCTCTACGAGCTCTCAAATCCAAAATCCAATCCAAGGGAAACCGCCGCTGTGGATTTATGAGGCCCTCTCCACCCTTCTGCTGTGGATTTTACTGACGTGCGGCCGCCTGGAGGGGAGTCAGAACACTTTTGGACTTGCTTTATTTTTGCCACACTAACTTGGGACTCACTCGCTTGAAAGTCGAAGGTTAAATCTTGAGACGGCACATACCGTGCGGGCCTTTACTCCCACCTCTGAGATTGAGGAAGTGAAGCGTCTCGCTCCGCTCGGGCGGGGAGTGCCAAGTTCCTGTGTGGAGGTTTGGTGCGGCAGTTGAGCGAAACCATACGTGCTTTGCGGACACTTTTTTAGGTACACCTGCATGTGTTATCACATCACATCAAAGAATAGAGACTGGTCAATTCACTTCGAATTTCAGTTTTGTCAGCAGGAAATGAAGCGCGCTTTGTTTGGGTGATGTTTTAAAGCGTGTCTGCGTGCTTGTGTGTAAAATGAGTGTGTAAATGTTTTTTGAAAGAAATAAAAAATGATGTTACGTTTTACAATAACAAAAAGAAAGGCAGTCGTAAGTTTGATCATTTTTTGTTGTACATTTCCAAATAGGTATATTTTCTTGATTTTCTTTTAAAACACTTGAAGTGCACTTACAAGTGGTCGTTCACGTGGCTTAACGCTTTTCATCCACTGAACGTTCTCTTCAAACAGACAGATTTCAACTGCGCAAGTGTACCTAATGATGTGGTCGGCCAATGTATCTATGTCAACAAGCACCTCCTTGAGCGGATCAGGCGGAACAATGGAGGGTCTTTGAGGTTTATCTTCGGCTCTTTTCTCCCACTATAGGAGGCCTTTGAGTAACATCCAAATGATTACAACTCATGTTGCTTCGAACAATGCAAAGCAGATGGCTTAGTATGACTTTATTTCCCATGACGTGCCACCTTCAGGGCGAGTCAAGGGCGCAGGACTCGTGTGCTGTTGTGAAAACAAACAAAAGGATTTTGACGTCATGAGCGATTTTTGGTCCGGTGGAGGAACAAAGTACAAATGAGCCCAGGATAGATCAAAACCTAGCCCGGAAAGCTGTATACTTATACAAAGTAGTCAATCAGTGCTATCAGGCAGATTCAAGGGTACATTTATTTTCTTCTTATTTCTTTCTCAACTTTAAAATTGGTCATATTGACCAGTAACACCATTTTTTAGGGCAGGGTTAGCTTTAAGACATTTTGATGTTGACAAAAGGTTTATATTTCTCAAATACTATCTAAATCTGTTATAGTGAGCACTTCCCCTTTGCTGAGATAATCCACCCATTTGAATACCCTAACGTTTGTTGCCAATTATTTTGCCGATTCCCAAGCTGCAGGTCAGCAGACCCCAGTTTGAGAAGCACCATTTTAAGAAAATCTCCATCCTACCATTTGCTGTTTCTATCTGTCAAAATGTCGGCTGTGGAAAAATGTCATGACAAACCCACAAATGGGACTGTATCTTCTTTGGGGGAGGTAATAAACAAAGCTTCTTTTGCGTATACAAACCTTATCTAATCAGTCTAACCTCTCCCTCCTTCGCCTGACAAGACACAGACACGCATTCTGCTTGCGCTTTTTTTAAGGGAGGTTTGTATTGCTTTGTTTTGTTGTTTTTTGTTTTTGTTTTTTTAACCATTGAAAAATAAGGGAGGTTTGTATTGCTTTGTTTAGTTGTTTTTTTGTTTTTGTTTTTTTTAACCATTGAAAACGGGATGCAAGGTTATCACGCTTGCACACAGCAGCCGTGTTTAGGCTGACAAGCTCCATCAGGGTCATGCCAGCCTGTACCATCTACCAGTCCGCTTCCTGTGAGCTGAAGGCAGCAAAAGGCGGGAATTTCAGCTATGTACAAATGTCTTGGTTCAACAATTAAATACGAGGGCGCATTCAGTTAAGGGCGATTACGTAAAAAGCAAAACAAAGATCACAGAAAATCTTGCACAAAGATTCTGTAAGATTCCAACATCAAATGACGGTTCTTTTCACACACAGCAAATCCCCCCAAAATGGCAGCATCAAAGACATTTCTTGCATCCAGAGACCACAGAAAACTGGCACATCAAAAATGGCTCTTCCACTAAGATCCCGTAAGATCAGAAAATGCAACATAATACCCACACCCAAAACGTTATTTTCACCTAAAAATCCTGCAAAAAAAAAAAAAAAATGTTGTAAAATGATCGCATCA
This sequence comes from Hippocampus comes, assembly GCF_001891065.2. NCBI lineage: Eukaryota > Metazoa > Chordata > Actinopteri > Syngnathiformes > Syngnathidae > Hippocampus > Hippocampus comes. The sequence continues at coordinate 1,350,618 of NW_017805828.1, forward strand.
AAGACGGATCTTGAGAAACACAAATACTCAAGGAAAGGGCCGATGCCGACAAATTCTACTTGTCATTTACGATGACATATTATCAAGGGAGGGAGCTCAGTCGGAGGAGGGGGATGACAGTGGCGGGGGTCTGCGGGGGATAATGAAACATATCCCCCACGCACCCCCCTCATGGCTCAACAAGTTACATTGGGAGGAAATGTCTGCTATTAAGCTGATACGAGCAACGTCCATTTGACACACGAGACACAGCACGTCTCGACTATGTGCTCCCCCACCTCATTTTCACTTTTATTATCGCACTGTAACATGTTTCGTATCGGCAGGCCAGAAAAGTTGACTTCGGCGCCAATTCGAAAGACACGTTGCGGCAAACGCAACGACAAAAAATGGATTTTGAAGACCAGTGCGAGGCTCCGAGCAAATTGAGAAGCAGCGCCGGGCTAATAAACAAAATGAGGTAAACCCGGCAGTCACATGACCCCAGATCACCACACCCCCGCCCACACACGCACACACCGCGCACCTCACCCCCATCTCAGTGAACATAATCAAGCTATGAGAGCGCCTGAGCATTAGCATGACAAAAAACAAAGCAGACTTGTCGTTTTACACTGTTAATTGTAGCCTGGGAAAATTTGCAGTATCAAAGACGGCTTCTGGAAAATGACTCCTAGGTCAACAACAAACACAGGCGAAGAGATTCCTTCAAAAATAACTGCCGCCTCAAAGGCGTTTTTTCTTTTTCGTTCAGAAACCCCAGTAAAATTTTCACATTGGAGACAAAGATAAAAACTAATCAAATCCATTCATTTTTTTTAAGCCGCTTATCCTCACGAGGGTCACGGAGGATCGAGTATATTTCTATATAAATAGACGCACCCCCAAAATTCCCCAGTTTTATGCAGAACTCCCACAAAATCCTGGGATTTTTTATTTTATTTTATTTTTTTTGGGCATCGAATTTTGTCCTGTTGGAGCATCTGAAACCTGTGGGAAATATTTTGCAAGGCGCGCTTGGACCTCACATGAACATTTAATGACCGTCTTCACTTGGGGCCTGAGCGAGCTTTAACGTTCCGCTCCGAGTTTGTGGACAAGCTGCGTATTTTCCTCTCGGAGGCTCCGCTCACTCGATGACAGTAATCCTTTGGCCGTCTTAAACCGAGGTGACAGGCCACTGGTGCGACGGACGGCCACACAAAAGACTTGTCAAGGTTCAAAAGTCACCAAAGTGGCCCTGGCGTTTGTCTTGGCCAAGCTAAAAATACCCATCTATCCTTTTTTTTTTTTTTTGTAGTGACCCTCTTCATTAGAGTGGCGGGTCAGCTGCAGCCTCACCCAGGTGTCTTGGCACGAGACGCTTCAGACACCCTGGACTCATTGTCAGCCAATCACACAGCAAGTATGGACAAGCAAGAATTATCGCTCACATTCATACCCAAAAACATTTCTTCGATTTCAGTGAAAATAAGGGTTTTGGAATGTAGGAGGGGAAAAAAGCTGATTTTGGCGGTTCTTATCCACAAAAATGGTCACATCAAAGACCGTTCTTTATCAAAAGTTATTTCGTGTGTAGATTCCAGAGAAATTGTGGGATCAAAGGCAGTTCTTTTATTCAAAGGACAGCTACGTTTCCGCAAGGAAGCCACAAAAACTGGTGCATCGATTTTTTTTTTAATTCATAGATGCCACACAAAATTGTGGCACCAAAGGCAGTTCTTTTGCACAAAAAATATCTCCTCTTCCACATATAGAAACCCCAAAAAATAGGAGCATCAAATTAATTTTTTTTTCATGTCTAGATCACACACAAAATTGTGGCGTCAAAGACTGCTTGAACCCACAAAAAAGTGGCACATTAAATGAATCTTTTTCATTCATTGATCACCCACAAAGTTGTGGCATCTGACACATTTTTACACCAAAAATACCTCAGCAAAGAAAAAAAAAATAGCACAACAACGGCGGTGGTTCTTCCATGCATGGAAGCCACAAAAAAATTTCACACACACAATGCGGCATCAAAGATGTTTCAATCATCAAAGATTGTACTGTCCTTCAAACTCCAAACCGGAAGACTGGAGGTTCACCTGCTCCATCGAAGCACGAGACAGGAGTAACGAAAATGACCGGGAAATATTCCGCCCTCACTTCCTCCCCACCTACTGTTTGTGTGACTTCCTTCACGAATGTGTGAATGAAAATGACATCGAAGATTAAAAGCGGAAGAGGCCTCGGACGGCTTCTGTTTCTTGGTTGCACGCAGACAACGTTTGGAAATCCCGATTTAGGAAGATACGGACGCCGTATATTTGCACTACATCCACAGGCGTTCATACTCGGCCGTTAGCCGGGCGCCTATGGTAAAAGTCCATCAGAACGTGTCGGTTGGCACTGAGGAAAAGGGGGCCAGAAATAGATGCAACAATGACCGCGCCGGTCTTTCAAGTGCTTTGTTTGGAACAGGAAGGTGGTGCCCCACCCTTGGCGCGTGTACTTCTCTTTTGCGGCTGAGTCACCACTCACCCCAGCTCAAGAAAGACGGCCGTCCCGGTCCACAATATTAGGCTCTACTTCAACACACAAGCCTTTGCTGTAGTGTAAAGTATACTATACACTAGTAGTGGGGAAAAAAAAAAAAAAAACATTGGTAAGCTAGTTCGCCGAGGGCGGCGGGGTCACACTGCGGGCCTCGAGGGCCACCGTCCGACATGTTTCCCTCCTCCAAGACACTTGATTCAAACGTTCAGGTCATCAGCAAGCTCTGCAGGGGCCTGAGAAGTCATTCCACTCGTGCGCTAAACTGTTCCACTAGTGCGAGTGCATCTTAGGATGGATATCAAGATAAGATAAAGAAAACCTTTAAGAATACGCCGTATTGCCCCAACAGCTCCGACAGCAAAAAAGGAAATATCTCTTCGACATGAATTGATGTAAACAGATAAAGCATTTTTTTGTCTGCCATACTTGTCGCCGTCCAGTTCTGAAATTGAGGAAATAAAAGTAGCGCGATGTCACAATATAACAAATTGATGATTCGAGTCGCTGCAGTTCCTCCTTTTCCTTCTTCAGTTAATGATTCTGCAACACATTGGTTTCTGGGCAAGGAATTCTGCACGCTGCTCATGAGACCGAATTAATTAGGCCAACCGGTAGCAAATTCATTCTTATTTTACAAAGCGCAAAAAGATTTCAATGTATTATTTTACATGTGTAATTTAAAGATTGCATTTGAAAACAAACAAAAAAAAAAAAACAGCGTGGGCAAAGACTGAGTCATATTAATTTTAAAATAAATCCATTTAATTATTTATTTCCATTATATTTACGTTGTTGTTTTTTTGTTATTTTGCATTACATTTAGGGTAATTAAAAAAAAACTATTTAAAAAGAGAAAATCAGTTTAGATTTCAAAGATGTAAGTCGAATCAAACGAATCGTTCCACTGAATAGATTTTTGAGATGCGTATCAAATCGTCTTTTATTGGAGAGGTGTATCACTCCAATAAATGCCACATTTACAGTCGTGACAAATTCATTTATATGGATGGAAAGAAGAAACTCATTGCATTCTATCCCCTAGAACTGAGCCATGCCATATCAAATCGAATTGTAATCACACCTCATCAAATTGTTCCGCTTCCTTGAATCGTATGTCTCAAATCGTCTTTTACTGGAGAGATGCATATTCCCTGACTTGATTCCACTTTCAAAAGTGGCCGTCCCAGTACTTTTGTCCAGTCAAGTCACTGGCCGAGCTTTTCATGTGATAAGACAAAGCAAGGAAGTCGTTTGACTGCCTTCCCTTCCCGTCAGGGGTGCTGATAACAACCGAAAAATCACGACATAAACACGCAATGAATTTATATACACTTGCAGTGATCTCAAAAGTGTGGCTCCCTCTAGTGGTACACGAAAGAATCACTGCCTCCTCAGTACAATAATCATTTATATATGGATATAAAATTATTCTGCTAATTAATCATTTATCAGAATATTATTTGCCAAATATAGGAATCGGCATTGTTTTCTTCTGTATTACTCCGCCCCCGCTAGTGAACAAGGCACACTCACCAGAAGGAGCAGCACAATGAATTGGATTGCAGCATGAAATGATGATGCACAAACGGTTTTAATTCTTCACATTGTAGTGCATTTTATTATTACTGCTTCGTTTTAATGGCGGACAATAATGAAGAGTGCTACTATCCGTATTGAGAACCATCCATCCAAGCATCCAATTTCTGATCCGCTTCTCTTCACGAGGATCGCGGGCGTGCCGGAGCCTATCCCAGCCGTCTTCAAGCAGTAGGCGGGGGACACCCTGAACCGGTTGCCATTCAATCGCAGGGCACACTTGGACCACCAACCATTCGCGCTCACAATCATACCGAGGGACAATTTCGAGTGTTCCATTAGCTTGCCATGTATGTTTTTGGAATGTGGGAGGAAACAGGAATACCCGGAGAAAACCCACACCAGCATGCGGAGAACACGCAAACTCCACATAGGAAATCCAGAGCCGGGATCAAGCCCTGCACATCTGCACTGTGAGGCGGACGTGCTAACCAGTCACACGCCGTATTGAGAGCCATGTTACAAAACATTTTATTTCTTCTAACTTATTTTTAAAATTATTTTGGGAGCTGAAACAGATGAATGACATTTGCAATCATTCATTTCAACGGGAAAATATGAAGAATGAATGAAATGATCCCTTTGTGTTTGAGCGTATGTTTATGCAACAGCCGCTAACATCCGGGTGACACCGTGTCACCCTTTTATCCTCACAAAACAGAAGCCTTTTCGTCTAAATTGCAGTATATTAAAAGAGAGGTTGCGGTGGGGGTAGGAAGCGGACATAAAAACATTGCGGTGGACTCGGAGTGACGTGACCTCACAAAGACCCCGCTGCTGTGGGAATAATACTTCCTGTACGGCTCCCCCAACCCACCAACAGAAGCCTCCAGACGACCCGAGCGAATGAACTGGGAGTGGTGAGTGTGTGTGTGTGCATGCATGTGTGTGTGTGTGTGTGCGTGTTTTTGCGCGTGTGTGCACGCAGGCGGACATGTGAGCGACATCAAACGCGGACACGTTTGCAGACAATTTCCCGGCCATTCCCATTCGGCTTGTTGCTGACGAACACAAACAAAAAGTCGGAAGAGTTTAACTGTGAATTACCAACATTTTAATCAAAATATAAATAACAAAACAGATGCTCGATTTAAAAATGCTTGAAATGTTAATGACTCACATTTTAAATGGCCAATTAACAAGATATAAAACAGGCAGTGCCAGGACAGTGACATGTATGAATTTTTTCATGAATTCAACTAAACAAAATAACACAATGAAACGATTTTAAATTAACTGATACACAATCATTTTTTTAGAAATGTGAGCATTTTTTTTATTACTTTCTCTTACATTAGCTCATGAATATTTTACATAAATAAGAATAGAGAGAAAAAAAATACAAAAGAGGACAAATTTTCCTTCACAGTTTCAGCACTTCCTCCAAATGGCCCATCCAGTCACAGGGAGATTCTTCCTCAAAATCCCTGCGGGAGAGATTGATGGCACATCCTGAGCCTCACCTTCTAGATCGGGTCACGTTCATCTCTTGTATTGCGTCTCATCGCGCGGGTACTGGCGACATGACACAATTGGAGCAATAAACGCTTACGTGTCGTCGTCATCGGAGCGCGGCCGCAGGCGTTCGTCGTCATCGTCCGCGCCGACTTCCTGTTCGGGGCCATCTGTGTCGTCGCCCGGAGGCTGAGAGAGGGCATCCGCCAGAGGACTGGCGCCTAATGAAAATATAGTTTCATAAATTTGTTTTCTTGTTCACATACATGTCTTAATTTGGTACATTTTGACCTCTGCTCAGCACCAAATGAGAGGTCAGAGGTTATGTCTTGCTTGCCGTCTGCTATTGCCGTTGAGCCATTTAGCTAGCGCGGTTAGGCTAAAGCCACAGACCAGATTTTGTGGAGGGTTACGCGACGGCCAATGTAGAAGCGGCAGATGCTGATAGAGCCGTGGGTGGCAAAAATAAATCCAAATAGTGCATTACCGCCACCTACAGGACCAGAGACACGCAGTGTAGCCTATTGAGCAACGGCACGGACCTTCTTTGTGGATCACGAAGGTGCTGAAGCTTGGACTCAGCTTGGCTTTCCCCAGAAGATTCAGCAGCCTCTCCGGAGGCTCTCGCCGCCATCTTTTACGCCGCCGGCCCTCCTCGGGAAGGCGTGGCGTAATGTCATCGCTCGACAGGAGGCTGGCGTCGGCCAACATCTGCAGCGCCGTCTCGGAGGGCTCAGCCCACCGCCTTCGAGGAACGGGTGCTCTGTCTTCACCGTGAAGCTCTGCATCTGCGTTACGGCTCACTGTTAAATGTCACATTTCCTCAAATAAAGGCCGCCCCCCCAATAGACGCCCCATCTTTTGGACGCTAACCTTCCAATGTTGTTGTTTGGCTGATGCTCTTCTCCCTCAGATGTTGAAGCACTTTCTTCCCCTCGTCAGGATTCCACCGCCTCCCTCGTTCCTCCACCTCGATCGCCTGTGACATCAAAAATTCCACTTCGGCTGCACAGCCATCTGAACTAACAGCGCGGTGTCACAGGTTACGGGGCTCGCTTGCGACACGACGCCGCGCCGCGGGATGCTTACCTGGGAGGACAGATGCGCTCGCAGCAGTCTGGAGGCGCGGTGAGAGGTCAGGATGGTCCGCAGGGACGGTCGGTCCCGGGGGTCCGTCTTGAACATCTGCTTGAGCAGAAGCCGCAGCTCGTGGGGCAGGTGCCCAGGCAACGGGGGGTACGCCCCGCGGCACACTTTCAGGATCAGACACTTCCAGCTGGGCGCCTGGAACTGAACATCGGCCGGGTGAGTTGTTTTTTTTTTTTTCCCCGCTTTCCTGTGACTTGGCAACTTTTCACACATTGTTCAGCGCTGCAGAAATATCACAAACAGTATGTACAGTGGTGCCTTGAGATACATTTTTAATTCATTCCATGACTGCACGTAATTAATACAACTACCAATAATCCCTGCCACCCTCCTGAAAAAAAAAACCCAAAAACATGGGGCTAGGGGAGTTGTGAGAAAGTTGGCGCTCTACGATATTGCACTTTACAAAACCATGCAGTCATGTCATAATTAGAAAGTGAGAATGGTTTTGTCTGTCTACATGTGTTGCACCACTGTCTATGTTCAAATATCCAACCTTTAAAGGGTAAGCCCCATGATGTTTTGCATTGTTGGCATTAAGTACTTTTTCGCAAAAGGTGATTACCCCCTAATGTGAAGGTTGATGTGAGAAGGAGTTACCGGATGTCGCAAGGTGCACAGTTCATAGAGGACACAGCCCAGAGACCACACGTCACTGCAAAATACACCACAACACTCATTTCTCAATGTGTGGCTCTCTCTAGTGGTACATAAGAGAAATTCAATGTTTAAACAGTACATAACATCATCGTAGCTTAAACTTTTTTTTTAACTGTAATAAAACATTGGTCTATATTAATATTACGATTATTTACTAAAAAATGAAAAAAATAAAAATAAAAAATCTATACCTCTTATTGTTGTACGGCTTGTTTTCCCAGATCTCTGGGGCGACGTAATATGGTGTCCCAACATACGTACGAGCATACGCCTTCGAGCTGCAGTGTGAAAAATAGAATTGTGGTTAATTCTCAAATTTCACTTAACCGGTTACCAGGATGGGCAGTCTGGAGTGCAGCTGCAGGTTTAGATTACTTGGTCATTGAGAAGTAAAGTTACCAGTTCAGAACACACGCCGAACCAAAATCGCCGAGCTTGACTGTGCCTTTACCTGTCAGGAAAATGTTCTGGAAAGAAAAACATTTGAAAACAGTCAATGCTGCGTTGCAAAAATGTCACATTTTCCGCATTGCCGTCATCGGTAAGCTTCCACTGTTACATTGACCAAAAAAAAAACAAAAAAAAACAAACAAAAAAAAACATTTACCTTGGACTTGAGATCTCGGTGCAAAATGCGCTTGTCGTGGATATGCTTGGCACCTGCACACATCTGAGCAAACCATTTCAAGATCTAAAGGGGAGGAAAAAAAAGACATTTGATTGCATAAGAATCACTCGTAAGTGATTCTATACGTTTTTAAGTGGGGGTGTTCATGACTGAGGGATTTTCTTTTTTTGGGGGAGGGGCCCATTCACGTCGGGGCTTGCCTCCCTCACCGGTGCGAAAGGTGAGCTTTCACTGTGTGTGAACGTAATGAGACCTACGTCATCAATGCAGAACTGCTTGGTCTTCTGTTCCCGGATCCTGTGGAGCATATCTCCTCCGCTGCAGTACTCCATCACAATACACAAGAGGTCATCAGCTGCACAAACACGCGTCACATGGAGCACACACAAAACGGGAAAACGGGTTACCTTACAGTGGTGGGGCGCAATGAGCATGCAGCATGAAACATGAGGCAATATAGAAAATTGTTTTGTGCGAAGATACATTTTTTTTTTTTATTGTGCCAAAACATCACAACTGGTATTGCACGTACAGTACTTGACAGTAAAATGCAATGTTACTTTGGTGCACAAGATCATTTTAATTTAGCTATGCAGGTAGGCAGGAAAAGTGATTAAGATTGCATGACTGTCCGTGTTTTATGTTATGTATTGTGTTATGTTATTTTGTTATTTTATGTTCACTTTTTTGTTAAGCGCTTTGTTACAGCTACAACTGTTGTGAACGTGCTATATAAATAAAGATGTATTGTATATTAGCTCCAAAGTGGAACCTGTCGGTATTTTGCTTTTATTGGACTTTTAATCCCACAAGTTTCTGTACTTCTACTAAAGTAGAATGAATACTTTCGCCGCCTACCTTCAAATGCCTCGTGGAAAGCCACAATATTCTCATGCTTCATGGTGGACAACAACACAGCTTCCCTTCTTGACTTCTCCAGTCTGGACGCATTCTACAAAACATCGAACAGAAACTTCATGTTAATTTAGATACAGATATAAGGATTTTATAGCACAAAAATACCCAGACGATTATTGTACACAAACACAGCACATGTTTTTTGGTTTACCTTTGGCAACTGTATTTCCTTGAGCACATACTTCTCCTGAGTCTTTCTACACTGCACTAACAAAGCCCGACCGAAAGACCCTTCACCGATGACCTTGTGCACTGAATAACTCTCCATAGACGTAAAGGAAGTTAAAGCACAGCAGTGAATAATTTCACCGTCGAGAATAAACGGGGTTTGTATGACATATCTCAGCGATGATTGGCTATTAGTGTTGTTATGCAGCTCCACCGCTACTTCCGTGTTGTTGATTACGTCAGATGTGACGTTGCCCCGCTTGTTGCAGCCCGGCCTCAAGATGGCGGAAGAGCATTACATTTTTTTGTCATACTCGTTCGATTACACTTTATTTTAACAAAAAAAAAACCCAAGCATTTGTCAAATGTATAGCCACGTAAGTAACACTACATAATGGTGTATCATCCAAGAGCGACTGAACGGATTTAATAACGCAAAAAGATTGACAGCACATCGAAATTAGGACGTTTAAATGGCAGTGTTTGTCAGCTCTGGTCATTTTCAAAATGGGGGACAGCTGATCCAATTGCAGCTTTTTGTGTGTCGCAACAACAACAAAAACGGTCCGCCCGTACGTATTGCCAGAGCCCGGATAGCTCAGTCGGTAGAGCATCAGACTTTTAATCTGAGGGTCCAGGGTTCAAGTCCCTGTTCGGGCGGCTCGTTTTTCTTAATCTATAAAGTATTTAAATACATTATAAAACCATGAGTACGAATTATGACATCATATACTTAAACGTTAATGTTCAGCAACGTCGTGGCGACGAAATATGGCTGTATCGCTACGTCGGTAGCAAAAGTAATCATACTCTCTTGGCTGTGTAGCTACGTAGGTAGCAAAAGTAATCATCATCTCGATATAAATAGAAGTACAGGTGGTTGTGTAATACGTGTCGTAAATGTGGTGCACATGGTAGTTACGTATATTTCATTGGCTGGGATAATGAGGGGATGCTTCGAAAACCTGACCCCCACAAAGAAGTCCCTGGACCATAAAAGTGTGAGAGCCACTCTTTAATATGTGCCTGATGTTAAAATAGGCTAAACTGTTGGCATGATCTCATATATTCTATACCAAACTTTCGAACAATGTCGTTTTTCCAAAGAAATTAGGAAGAACGAAAAGTTTAGCGAAAGCCAAACAAGATGTTTGTGTTTAGGACTAACAAGTAATTAGAGGACTTTTTAATTGTTGGCCGTATTCTTTGTCTAGTCAGCGATTCGGAGAGGATAGATGGGAGGAGTGAAACAAGGCGAAACTCATTATCCCAACACATGAGTGAAGTTGCTTAATGTGTCGTGAATGACACTTAGTGGCCGGATGCAAAGTTCCAATCTCGACTTCCAAGAATCATTTGAGCATGAAAAGGCCGCCGTTTTATGGCTTTCCCGCGACCCGAGAACACCTGTTCATCCCTGCAGTAATAATTTGCTTCATTTTCTTTGCTGCTGGTGCTGCTGTGTATCACTTTACCCTTCAAAGGTTGTTTTCTTTTTTCTGTAAAGGGGACATATTTGGCCTTCTTCCAGGCTGGATCAGGAGCCAGCCTTCTTCCAGGCCCGTATACTGCTTGGCCAGTGGCCAGTCCAGCTTTTGTTATCGTGACAACCTGGGGTACAGGTAAGAACCAAATCCTGACATGAATAGCAAAAAATGATAAAACTATACAGTAGTACAATAATTAAATGCGGAATTAACCACCAGGGGGCAATAGAGTTTTGCTCTTGTAAACTGCAGTGATAGTAGTCGTTTTGCAGAGAGGATAAAGAATATATGACTTGTGAGCATCGATATAGTTTCTCTATCTGTGTAGCTCATGGTTTTGATTGTTTAAACAACGCAACATCCACAGGAAAAATGCTTTCACCGTAACCATTTTTAAGCGGTGGACGCAGTTGTTCATAAACTATATACACAGTGTGAATGTAGCGCATGGATACACTATCAAACCCAAAGTGAGTAGCGGTCCACAGATAGGTGTTTTCGTGGCCCTGAGAATGATCGATTACCATCAACGTGCGACCAAAATAACCTTAAAGGCGACCTGCTCTATAATCATAGGAGTAATATTGATGAATGCATCTCACGCGGGGTGAACATTTGACAGCAGCTGTAAATGTTTTGAGCTGAACTTGAGCAGCAGCAGGCTGAAGAAGAGTGGCAGTCTCTCTCAAAACAGCATTCCTTCGGTATGATTATTGGTTGGCTCGATCATGCGAGCTTGAGAAAGTATTTTTTAATTAGACAGGATTGAAGGGATTGGGGCTGGATTTGAAATGGCAACTTGGCGTTTGTTTGTGAGGAATTATCACTTGACAGGAAATTGTGCCTGATAAGATGCCAGGATCGTCAGGCTGAAACCAAATATGATCAATTTTTAATTTTTTTCAGAAGTGGATATCATTAGGCCGTCCCAAAGTGTGACTCGGGTCCTCCAGTCCTGGAGCAAACCAAGCGTCAAATCGCGGAAGCGTGTGACTTTGACAGCACTGTGTGAGACTGGAAATTTGATCAGATGAAAATCCAGATCTCATTAATTGTTACCATCGGGGATGAACAGGGGGCTTGACTCTCAGACCGAGACTGTTCGAATTCAGATTAATAGAATGATGGATGAGCCTCTGCACATGAAAACTATGAACCCTTTAGAAAACTTCATTGACATTGATAGTTGACCTGTACATTGCTTCTAATATGGAAGCAATGTAAAATTCTGTTTTGAATGACGTTTTACTTTTTATAAACTCTCAAAATTGCTTCACCGTCATCCTTTTGAGGCCAAATAAATCAGCATTTTTCAGGCTTCACGTACAGTGCTACCTTGACTTCCGAGTGCCTCGATATTTTCAGTCTTATATGAGCTGTAGCTTCGTTGATTTTTTTTTTCAAACATTTTTTTTCTTCATGTTGGCGGCCATAATTTGAGTTACTTTCAGAAGATTTTGGACTGAAAAAAACAGCTTCCTGAAGTTTGTGGAAAATTCAGTCTGTCACTTGAGCAAGTTACACTCTTTAGCAGCATGAAATTTGGTCAGCTTGTCAATAATGAGTAGACCCACAAAATCTTCTCTGATGCAAAATCACAAATGGTTTTCAATTTCGTCATTATGCGTGGGTGGAGTGAGGCCTGATAGCATACAACTACTTTTTCAAAGAAGTCCACCAAGTTCAAGTTGGAACAAATGTGTGACCAAGGCCCAAGAGATCCGTAGGCACCCCTTTATGTCCGGAATGTGGACTTGCAATAACACAAGATATAAATCCTCCTTCTGGTGGGAGCGCGGGGGCCCACTTTGTTGCTACCACGGTTGTAATGAGGGCCCAAGCACCAGGAGCTCTTGGAATTGTCGCCTTTATTACTTTTCCCCAACTACCACACCAGCAATTCTGGTGCAAATGTATTTCCGGGGGGGGGGGGGCAACAACATAACATGAACCCCCAAACTCGCTCCCCTGGAGTGTTACAACAATTTCATTTCACCAGTTAATACTAAACGATTCGACATGTCTGTCATCGCATTTTTTCCAATAAATAAAATTTCCAATTCAAGCTATATTTTCAAACCGTTCCGATTTCAAGTCTCACATTCTGCATTTCAACGATTCAATTCATTCCGTACTGTCCCAGTTTAGCATCCGCTCTCCAGCATTGACTCACAATTTCTCAAGAACTTGCGTTCTCGTCTTGAACTTGGTCTCCGACGGAACCAACGACCTGTTCTCGGTGATTTCGGTGGCACAGTTCCGAACAAACTCAGTTCAGTCGCATGGAGAAGAACCCGCGCCGAGCTCAATCCGAAGCGGGGGAGAAAGTCACCAAGTTGAGGCGCTCATCAACCTCTTCTGAAGAGAGAAAGCGAACACCTCTAGTTGTGCAAGCGCCCCGATTATGCAGCACTAAGCAACAGACGTCTCAAGTGCCTCCACGCAGGCTTCCACGATTGCTTTAATGGCTTCTCATCAGGCCGGAAACGGCAGCCGTATAAATAATGCAATATGTTCGCACAGCCTGGTGTCAAAGGAGCATAAAGACTAGCTGGGGGTAATAATTATCTCGCCGTCGTCCTGTTGGGGGAAAAACATAATTAGAAAGAATTAACTGATGGCTCCAACGGCCTCTGATGCTGAGCCTTTGATGGATGCTAGTGCTATCGCGCGACATTATCAATACAAAATCCGTCTTAAAACTTCACGCCTGTTTCATCATCGCTGCATACTCACCGACCAGCCTCGGCGTACGGGAATTCTGATACCATACTGCCCGGTCAACTTCCACCATCACATTCCGCTGCTGTTTTTACAGAACAGCGACACGGCAGAAAAAGCAGTCAAGTGGCAGCGTTTGCGGGCGGTGTAAAACGGACAATTGGCAAGCGGTCAGTCATCTTGTTTCTTGGATGACTGTTTTGACTGCTTCACTCACAGTTTCACAGCGAAGCAGATGTAGTCTTTCATAAAAAAAAAAATGTACTTAGGTCAAGCGCAGCATGGATGAGTTCACCGCATTTCAAGTGTGGCCCAAAGGTAACGCGCGCTGTCCTCAATGCCGCACTTTCCGTTCTCCACTGAGCGTTTTCCGGGAGCAGCTGGTCTCGCCCGTACCTTGTGGTGCCGGAGCTTGTCCCAGCTGTCTTCGGGCAGTAGGCGAGGTACACTCTGAGCTGGTTGCCAGCCAATCTCAAGGCACACATAGACAAATGACCTTTTGCACTCCCAATCATACCTAGAGACAATTTCAAGTGTTCCAGTAACCTGCCAGGCATGTTTTTAGAATGTGGGAGGAAACCGGAGTACCTGGAGAAAAGCTTCGTAGGCTCAAGGAGAACGTGCACATTCCACACAGGGAGGCCGGAGGCGGAATCGAACCCTGCACCTCTGCACTGTGAGGCTGGCGTGCTAACCAGTCAACCACCGTGCCCCCCATGTTAAACATGGCACCAAAAAAAGAAAGAAAGTGTGTCATGTAATATTTCTCCTTTAAGACACCCTGAAAGTGTGGAACTGGTGCTGATGAAGCATCCGCTGTGACCGGGGGTCAATCAGCAGAGAATAAAGATGAAGAGCCACATCCGCAAGCAGAAACGTAGCAGAGGGGGAAGGTGGGATCGACACTATTTCGGTTGGGGAAGCAGATGTAAATGAGCTGACTTTGCACTAGCATCTCTCGAGTGTGGACACGTGTGTGTCTAAAAATAGTCAGTGAGCATCGCGCAGTCTGAACGCAGGTCAATTCGCGTGGCGGTTGAAGGTGCTTCGTCTGGATCCTGCTGATCGAAAGGCAAATAAATGTGAGTGAAGGTCGGAGGATCGGGTACATCGAGACAAGTTATTCTGAGTGCGTCGCCTGTCCTTATCCTCCTTATCGATTGGAGAGAGTGGGGGGGAAGGCATGGGGAGGGCGCTTCTCTCATGGGTACCGAAGAGGATCAGGAGGTCATGCGAAAAAGCTTTTTAGGAACCCGAGCTCCCACAAAGCACACAACACAACATTTTCCATCAACATTTATTTACAAAAACAGAATAATTTGAGGAGGTGAATACAAAACAAAACAAAACGTGCTATTATGATAAAAAATACATTATCATACATAACATATAAGGTCTGCATCCTTCTTTTGGGCGAGGAGGGCGGGGGAGCTGGAGAAGCTTGTCGGGGGATTATTGCATTTCGGGGTTTGGTGTTTAAGGCAATGATGAGACAGACGAGGAGGATACAGGAACACTTCACGTTACAATGAAGTCGGATATAGCATTATTATTATTATTACTTGTATTATGATTGAAGTCTTCACCACAAGACACAAATATCAACAGGTTGAAGAGAAAGAAACGTGAAATAAAGCCTCACAAAATGGTTGGTCCACATATTAAGAGAAGATTTCAAAGCTGTGTGTGCGTGTGTGTTTGTGTGTGTGTTTCTCCACAAGGTGGGCATCTTGAGCTTTTGGGTGACATTTCAGAATGAACCTCAACTGCGTTGTAACTTTGACAGGTGAACTAAATTTGACCTTCTTGACATTTTTGTAAATTTTGTACGTCCATTGCCCTTCGTGGCCCGCTCATTGTGAGCGTCTCTTTTTCCACGCAGCTAAAATGACGATTCCTTTTCATACTCGGCATCGGTCATTTGCACCAACAATGTGTGCTGCCTTTATTTCCCCAGAGATCTTCCAGCAACAAAGATGTCAGACTTCCTTGACATCCAATCACCTCTCACTTCAACCTTCATAGCCGCACATATCGCTCAGACCAGAAACCGCCGCTGTCTGCAGGTTACAACAGAGCCACAGAGAGACCCGATGGGGTCTCCACGTGGACGTCCTTGACCTGTTTTCACTTGAGCTCCTTGTCGTTCTGAAACGTTGAACAATTGAAAAGTTCAAACTCGGTCAAGTGAGGTTCATCTGTAAATGTGACAGTGCTCTTCAGGTCCATCCTGTAATTCCAACCCAAAGACGAATACAGTGAACCACCTCGACTAACGGTGGATAGCGACCACAGTTAACATTCTCAAGTAATCTGTGCCGACCCAAAAATGTTCAGAATACCCATAGATGCCACAAGATGGCGGTAAAGCATTTTTTTTTTACCCCCATTGGACAACACAATGGGTGGACTAAATGAAGTCTTTCCCCTCAGTTCAACATAGTTCCTTGTTACCAACATGCAACATTTATACACTCACGAACAACCATACACACCCACGTTCACACTGTCCGTCACTGAGTGGAGAACCAATCCCACGCTTCCAGCACACAAGTTCGTCGAGTATATAGGTGGTTCACTGTATCGATGACCTTTTTGGAGCAGTGTCACGCGTGTGTGTGCTGCATTATGAAAGAGTCCCTGCAGTTTGTCCCTCGTTGTGCACGGTAGTAGCGCCGTCAGCCAGTTTCATGGGAGCCGCTCGGCAGGCCTGGGTCCTCGGACCTTCAGTACGGGTACTGCTTCTGCTTCTTGCCGGCGAAACATGACAACCAGGTGCACAGCAGCATGGCGCCCGCCGCCCCGGCCCCCGTGCAGTAATAGGCCCAGCCGATCTGGCAGGAGCCTGCAAAGAAAGCATTGGAACGCTAAATTGTTGATGGCAGCACTTGGGGATGTGCGCCGAAGCCCCGTTGATCGCAGCACACACGGTGCAGAACCCTCTGCAATCGGTGAAAATTCCTTATGCCATGTCCTGTCGTGTTTTCAATAGTTGTCACCTACACAGAATGTCGAGCATCTGTAATCTAACAAATGAATGAATCCGATTCACGCAGTGCGTAGAATTCCCGCAGGAGAACGTCACACTGATGAGCAGGTGGTGTGACAGTGTTAAAAAAAAAAAAATGCAGTTGAAGTTATTTCCGACCTAGGTGATGGTCTAAACACGCTGATAACACCATCATACGTGTCAGTTTTGCAATCACTTGATGCGTGTGTACTTTAAAAAAAAAAAATCTAACTATTTCAATGATTGTAATGCCTGCTCTTTTGGAAAATGTCAAGGTGGAGATTTCCATTTTGAGAACTCCGTTTTTTTTTTTGCTGCCTTTCCTCATTGCATTGAAATACTGAAGTGATGTACAGTAATTGTATAAATGTTCCTTCATTCGAAACAATAAAATATTAAAGAAGATACAACAGGTACAGTATGCATTACCACAACATTATTTCATATTTAATACAGAGCAGTGATTCATTTGTAAAATTGTGACTGGAGCAGGTCTGTTGCTCGACAATGCTTGATGGCAAAAACTTGATTTCACTTTTGAAGTTTTCTATTGCATCAGCACGCCACTGGTGAGCACTACAGAAATACGATATGATTGCATGGGCTTCAAAATACCCAATAAAGTCGTTTCTTCAGAATGCATAACCTTTCATTGTGCTGTCATCCTACGTTTTTGAATTCTCATGAAATGAACCCACTGTGACAATAAACGCCTTGTGTTGTTTGTTTTGTGTTTACTTCAATTCAGAGAAGAATTGAAGCAACCACAAACGTGTTTATGCGTGTTTTTTGTTCTTTTTTTTTTTTCTTCTAGCGGTTGCATCATCTCACCGAGCTGAAACTGGTCCGAGCTGTTGCTGCACGTCTGTTGCACTTCCTCGCTGTCCCATCCAAGCGGATAGAGCGCGCAGCCGGATCCAATGAGCAGGCCTAGAAAATGAGAGTAGACCGCAGGTTAGTGAGAAACGGGAAGATCTTGGTGAAAAAAGGTAGACCATAATCCCCTTCTCTGCCCGGGGATAGAACAAGACTACAGCCTATGATCGCACAGAATATTTGATAAAAAAGAAAAAAAAAAAAACAAAACAAGAACACGCGCGTAGGGAAGAACCTGCTGGTGGATCATAAATTAAAAAAGCTTTTCCCGTAATGAGCGAAAACCCAAGCCTCAGGAGGGCGCCGAGCATCCTGGGAGGTGTGTGGAAATGCACGCTCTTTATGTGTTGCCTTTGAGTTTGAATTCAAATGCTCGACAATGTACACGATCCCAGACGCTCCCAGAAGCTCAAAATTCTTGTTATCACCTTGTTTATGGCGACACAATGAGAGATAACGACGTGAGTTGAAAATGGAAAAATGGTGGACAATCCTCCATTACCAAGCGGCTGAATTACATTTGTGTAGCACACAATTTCTTGACAATATTTTTGATACAATATAGGCTGGCAAGTTGTTGAAGAGTGAAGACCCACTATCCCTACATAGTTTATTATTTTTTTTAACTGTTCAAGCACTTAAAGGAGGCATTCTTCCATATTATGCCCCCTTTGAGTTGATGCATTTCCTGGAGGTGAAACATGTATGCAAACTTATCCACAGAGTCTATAAAGTATTACCAAAAAAAAAAAAAAAAAAATCTTACATAATTCCAGCTCAGGATCAGAGAGGTTCAAGGGATTTTTTTTTTCCAATGCGTGACAACTTAACCGCATCTCCTTCCTAAATTTCAACTTTGAGCCAAGCATCACAGAAAAAGTGACACGCAGGGGGATTGGATGTAAATCCTTGTGCAAGCAGCCAACAGAGTGCAAACACACACACACACACACACACACACACACACACACACACACACACACACACACACACACACTCACACACACACACACAGTGAGATGCTGTGGCGTTACATAACATTATCAAACGGTGTTTTGATTAAAATTTGCCACCGTAAAGAGTGAAAGGCACTGCCAGCCAGCCTGATAATGAATTCACGATTAATATTTAACAATATCACGGATTCCCTTTCAAGTGCAACAGGGAGAGACAGGGCCACATATAATCCAACTGAATTTCCTTACCACGCACGAGAAGAAAGGGCAGGGGGGAGGCTTTGGAATACTCTAAGTAGTATACTGTGATTTTTTTTTTTCCCCCCTCGTCAAAAGATTGGCTTTGATTTCAGGGCGCAAAACAATAGAAAGGGTGCGGCTGCGCTAACCTTGCGTGGTTTCAACATGAGGCCACATGAAGAGACGATGGCTTCTGACAAGACAAATCAAACGCCCCACCTTGGTGGCTTGTTTGTTGCGGCTTAAACAGTGCAGCGGTACACAAGGCCTTTGGTTCGCAGAAATTTTGCATTTACAAAGACCAACTAGATTGTCACACAGTCGAGCATAAACATCTTCCAAGGCTAAACTTTAAAAACAAAACAAAAAAATCATAGAGCTGAACGTTTGGTATCGAACAGACTACTTCCTGGTTTGTGCTTGGACCACACCTTTCTGCCCCCCCCCCCAAAAAAAAAAACAAAACAAAAAAAAAAAAAAAAACAACAATCAACCAAACAACTAACTGACTGGCTGACTGACTCACTAACAAATGAACCGAGTAAGATTGCACCAGCCGTTGTTTGTTTATATTTTCAGTGACAAAATAGAAACTGGCAGCCCTATTTTCTTTCGGAGGCCACACCTTATCAAAGGTGCTTCCTCTGAATCCAAAAGAGGCGTTGAGCTTTGGTGGCATGATCTCACCATCCCCGAGGACAAACGCGACACCCTCCACTTTCTGCCAAGGTCAAGTGCCACGCATCCCGGACGGGTTTCTTTGTTTATGGCTTTATTTTCCGGACCACCCCTGTTTACCAACTGTTTCAGAGTCCTCCTGTTGCCACCGCGACTGGCCCTCACTTGCTAGTCAAGCCAAGAAGCTGGACAAGTTCTTGTCAGATTGAGTTTCAATTGATCTCCATTATCAGAGCGACTATCTCCGGCCTTAATGGCTTCTCTGAAAAGCCCGCCGCGTGAACTGGGAGAGACTTCCATAAATGGACTCCATCCCTGCCGAACACACGGATCTTTCTTCATTTGCCTCACATTTCATCACCATCGATTCGCTTTTCATGTCACATTTCAACCCGCGGGGGAAGTTCATTGTCCCATCTTGGCTTCTTTATTCCTCATCCTTTTATTTGGTGACCTGATGAAAAAGTCTCCTTTTCACAGCCTGGCACCATTTTGATCACAGTGCGAGGTCGAGAAGCAACGCAATTCTTTGCATACCCCGACAATACCTTGCAAAGTGAGCACTGGCTCTGGGTATCAAACTAACTGACCGACCAACTATCAAACGAAGGAACGAATTTAATGGCTTATTAAATAACGAACAAACTAACCAAGCGATGATTGGACAATTCATCTAATCCATCGAGCTAGCGAATAATCTATGGATCTAACAAAATAATTCACTGGATTATTGATTGGATGAACGGACTAATTTAACCATCTTTCGAGCAAACTAACTAACTAACTAACTAACTAACTAACTAACTAACTAACCAACTAACTAACTAACTAACTAACCAACGAATTGTTTGTTACCTAAAGAAACAAACAATTAGCCCCTTTCTTCTGTTGTCAAATAAGGAATCGAACTCTTGAGCTAACAGACTAACTAGCTTACCGGTAACTGTCGATCCAAACAATTGACTGAATCACTCACAATTTTTTTTTTGAGGGGGGGAAGGAAAAGTCTCCTTTTCACATTGCAGAAGAAGCCAAGAAGTGACACACTTCTTTGCGTCGAAACAATACCTTTCAAGGTCAGGATTTGCCACTTAGCCGCAGACCATTTGGAGACGTGACCGAATAGATCGTAGTCATGTGGGAGATTTCCCATTTTGGTCGCGAACGGAATGCTACGAGATAACTCCTGGGAAGAGAAGGCGTGGTCTGAAACCTCCAGTCGGGCAGCCTTGACGGGCCTCGAGTAGAGACACGTTTCCCCGCCTTTTTCAAATGCCGCTTTAATTCCCGCGGGCAGCTCGCTCGCGCTTGAATCGGCCCACGCGCTCAGTGAGGCTTACCGCGCCCGTGCCGAGTATTCTGTCTGCTTTCGGGGATCTAGAAGACGCGCTCCCGGCGTCAGATCGGAGGCTGAGCGGGAATGCGGAGAATAGAGGGATTTACAAGTGTGAAGCGAATCAACGTGTGAGCATCGCAACACTTCTCGAGGTCGTTGTCCCAGGCCTGGCTGAAGTGTTCTCACAAGGAATGTAACAAATGATCAGATCAATGAGCACGCTTTGCTCAAACTTTCCCATTAATCCATTGGTACCAACAACTAAATCCACTTGTAAAATTTGGTGTCAACAAAGAAGATTTTGAAATCTTCTTTGTTGACAAATTGACAAAAAAAAAATCCCCTGAAGAAATCATGGAAATCGATCAAATTTGTTTATGGAGTTAATCTTTTGCCTTTCTAAAAATGTTCTGATCACAACTTTCTTCTGGAAATGATGCCTTTTATTCTGGAAAGGGCACTTCTGCCCCAGGGGAAAAAAAAGCCTTTTTGCTTTGATGTACAAATGGGACCTAATTCCTGGAATAATATGCCTTTTGTTCTCACCCCGACCCCCTCCCGCCTCCTCGACTTTATTCAGGCAAGGAAGACAGATTCATGTGATGGTACGTCACAATTCTCGGAGCTTTTAACTGGCCCGCAGCGAGCAAAGTTAGCAAGGAGTTATTGGTTTATTCCGTTGTGTTGCATTTAAAAATAAAACAGCTTAATTTGGTAGCAGCTCTTCTAAATTGTCCATAGACGTTTATGTGAGTGTGAATGCGTGTTTGTCTCTGCTTTATGTGCTGCTCACCTGCCACCCTGTCGAAAACAAGCCCGATAGAAAATCAATGGACAGACGGTAACTTTGGAGTAAAAAAGCCAACGTGGCACCCTGCTCGTGTGTTGGCTGTTGACATGTTGCCATTCAGCAGCTCATTTTATCACGTGTCAACATATCAGTCGCCTGGCATCTGACACGAGCGCGCAGAGAGTGTGTGTGTGTGTGTGTGTGTGTGTGTGTGTGTGTGTGTGTGCGTGTGCGTGCGTGTGTGTGTTATGTTGATCTGTTTCAGCGTCGGCGCTACAAGCATTCTGTCAAGAGCCGTTTGAATCTAATCGCAGCGCTCATTTGTCAGCGCAGTTCCGCGCTGTAGACGCTAATTAACGCATGCGCCACTTACAGCGGGAAAACGAGCTTCTGGTTCATTAGGCGGCAATTAAGCAGAAACAGCAATTTTGTGGGCAGTACATGGGCAGAAACTGAGCAAGAGGGATACTGTATACATTTGGAAAGTCTTAAGGGTGGTGGAAGGAAGACCTGCAAACACAGTGGTTTCAAATGCATTTTCTTGGCGGGCACATCACTGTAGGGGCAGAGCTTTGTCGCGGCCAAATGATCGCAACTCACCTTCCTCTGTTGAAAGGATTTGTTCCAACCTTTTCCCAATTTCAATGTCAGAAACCTATTTTCAGCAACAAAAAAAAAAGCACTCTCTTAAATTGCCCTCTTGTGCCGCTGCCTGCTTTGGCCACCTGGGGGCAGTATAAGAAAGGCAGACAGACTGATGGATAGTGTGGTTTTTGGTACACTATGGACATCTCAGGTCATCATGGCTCCTTGCAGAGGATAAAGTCCACATGACTGCGATTACTGTCATATCGAATGCCTAAATGTTTTGCTGTACCGTCTAGGATCAAATGTCACTTGATTCACGCGATATATAGGCCCCTCCCATTGCATGTTAGCATTAGCCTTAAGCTGTCTGACTAAAAGCTAGGCTGTGTTTGTTTTAAATAGACAACGTGCAATTTTCCCAATGTTAGCTTGAGATTGACGGAAACATTTAAGAGCAAAACGAATTTCAAACTGGAACTCATTGAAAATAGACACCGTGTTCAAACAGCAGGATCAAGATATTTTATGTCCGTTTCACTTTTTCTAGCAGGGCCTCGCGGCGACCTTGGGTGTGTCTCCTCAGATTTGAAAATTGCAAATTGGACGCTGTCCACATTCCGTTCCCAAAGACGTATCGTTAAATAAGCAGAACTAAAGGATTCAAGCGAAATTCCTCCGTGGGCTGTCGGCTGAAATGATGTATGCGCACCCTTTGCTCGTAAATGTTCGCACTCACGCGCTAAGCCGCTGCCGGAATTCCAAACATGAACGACGTCGGAGGAGAACGCTCGCAGAGGGGATCAAAACAGCCACGAGTCGTGGTTACCAAGCTTTCATGACATCGACTGTCCTCATGAAAAACATGCACCTGTTGCTCTTTGAAGAGTCATGTGGGAATCTCAAAATCGTAAAACTTGACTGAATTTACGGAGACCAATTCACCGCTGTCTGCAGCCCGGAGAATCTGTTCTCAATTAAATCTCCCCGATAAATAAAGGTACAATAAAAATGGTCATTCACCGAAACGTAATTCTGTATAAAGATCAGTAGTTCATAATTCCCTACGCGTCTTATTAGGTCATGAGTGGCGTGTGGCAAATTGACACGGAAAATGAGCAGGCTCGACTGCTTAAATGGGTGTAAACGAGACTCTGTAAGGAAGTCACCCGGGGAGGTGGGGGGGGGGGGTATCAAAGCCACTTTTCATGTTAATAGCGCCCTGAACAAGTGGTGAATCTTTCGATGTCCCCTTCGCAGACATCAAAACGCATTGGTGGTGACAGCGAGTGTGAGTCACCACGGGAGCTTATCAACCGCGCAAACTTCTTTTTCAAAAGACAACGCGGTAGTGCTTCAGGGATCCTCCTACGAGCAAGCGTACAAAGTCATGTCGGTTTGTTTTATAACGGCTTGTGTTTCAAGTGGTGTGTTAACTTCACAGGCGCGCCGGCTAGCCTTTTTTACCCTCGGGTGGGGAGTAAGGGTTGGCAAAGCCTTACGCATCTCTCGCTAACATGATATTCCCTGAACACACAAGTGCAAAAGACTGGAGCGCACTGCAAAATATTTGTTGTGTGTTGACATGATGGCTTTTGCTATTAAAAGCAGCTTGTTGTTATACAATGTTGCATTGGCGGAAACCATTTTTTTTTTCCTCTGTAGTTAGCCTGCTACGTTAGCCTTCCTATCAACACCCGCATTAGGATATGAACATTTGTGTCTGTATTTATTGATTTGCACATAAACAACAAAAACAATATAACAAGGCTAAACACGGGCTTAAACCTTTTGTCTTTTTCAAAAGCCAGCCCGCCGTGTTAGTCATTTTCTTAAAAACTAAATGCTAAAATGCTTTTCAGTTTACTTGAAAGGTTAATTGCCTCTGGAGCTAGCTTACTACATTAACTTTCTTCTGAGCACCCGTGAAAATATGAAATACTAAGAGACGCTTTTAGCTGAGGACTAAACCTTTCTTTTTTTCTCATTTCCTCTTAGCCAGCCTGCTAAATTAGCCATCTTCTTCACACGCATGTTAAAATATTTATTCTATAAAAACTATGTAACCCTTACCGCAATACATGATGATAGCTGAACGGCAGTCTTTCCCAAATGTTTTAAGATACATCCTGACTCCTGACTGATTAACAGCCAATTTTAGACTGAAAATGTTGACATTTTAGCTTCTTGTACTTATTAGGAAGTGCATCAAATAAGGCTACAAGATCATGTTTTTTGGAGTCATGTGCAGCTATTCCGACATTGGAGTACCTTTGGTGTGCGGCCCAAATAACAAAACAAAACAAAACATGTTAGTTAATGCAAGAGTAACACAATAGGGGAGCATAAAAGGAGAACCTAAGCAGAACTGAACTGCGCTTGTGTGTGCCTGACAGCATTGTGTCGAATGGATACACTGCATAATCAAATATATGCTTGATCCTGTGTACTCGGGGATGACAAGCTCTTTTTGCTTCGATACGTTGAAAGATTGAAAGCAAACAGGAGTCGAGAAGGGGCGGCTCATTGAAATTCACTCTGCAATTTCACCTTTTGTCGTTGTTGATGCTCAGCCGGTAAAACGGCCTTTGAAAAGAGCGGAAATAAATGCCGTTGTGTCATTTTTTGGAGCTGTGAATTACCTGAGACATGAGTGAGTTGAGTTTAGAAGCACATTGAATGCCCGCATCTTCCATCAACTTGACAGTACCTAATTCGCCCATTTGCTTTTTTTTTTTTTTTTTTTTTGGCCGGGTGGGGGTGTATACTCTGTTTTTTAGCATTTGTAGGCAATCGCAAATTATTATTCATTATCATTCACTGAACCGAGGTTTATTTTTGTTGACTCAATTCACACTGCTTAGTTAAAGTGACACAATCCTGATTTATTTATTTTTTGGCTGTCAAATGGGACAATTTGAAGATGAGGGAAAAAAAAACAAGATGCTTGGAATCTTTCCTCCTCCGTCCATTCTTTTTCTACAGTGCTTGTCCTCATTAGGATCACATGTGTTTCTTGAGTTTTTTTCCTGACCACAAGATGAGGATTTTTTTTTAGCTCGCACGAGATCCAACAGACAACACATTCCTCACAAATCGTTCTTTGAGCCGACAGCAATTGTCCTAAATAAGACCAAACATGGGAAATCTCATTTCTCTGAATCTCCTCCTTTCTTGATCTTAATCAATCAACATCTCAACTGCAACTGACTTTATTTGACGTGGCTATATCGACAAAGTCAGGAGTATTCAGTACATTAATCTGTTTTCAAATGCAGGGAGTCGAAGCATAACGTCATTACAGAAATACTAAAGTAAGTCGAGAAGTGTGGAAACAACCTACTTAAGTCCACCGTTGGAAGCTATCCAGATGAGAGTTTATTCCGTGACCAGTGAGATGATAAATTAGTATGTGAAAGTGCACCCCACCTCGGGTGATATGTTCCTCTCAAAGTCCGATTACAGGCTGCGTGTTATGATAAGTTGTTTTGATAGACATCTTCTGTAAAGTGTTGAAAGCCTGGAGGCAAACTGACGAAAAGATCAGGAGAGCTAAAAAAAAAAAAAGAAAGAGAGTGATGAATGTAGAAGTAGTTACATAGGCAACGCCCCGGATTGTTTGAGATGAATGTCTGCTCTTTCCATTCTCCCCTCCCCCCAGCACCAAACCTCAGGGAAAATTCCCAACACTACGGGAATAGTAGAACAGCTGTGCGACGGCACACAATTCTCCTAATCAGAGAAGAATTTTTCATAAAAGAACCGTTTTGAGCCAATGGCACTTCAGAGAGTACAGACGGAACACCGCCGCCTCCCACACACATATGGCTTCCATTAAAGCCATGAATGAATTTGACTTTCAAAGGGGAAAAAAAACATTTTTGTACTTCACACTCCACAAAATCTGAAAATAAATCAAGTCCGATCATAGTAAAAACTGCTTCCGACCGCATATAAACAAAACAGTTTACATCCGCCGATTCACATTTCGGCATTCGCAAATTGGACTATTTGTGGATTTTGCTTTAAAACTTAACATCTGGTACTCGCCGATACTCACCTCTTCATTGTTTTTGCGCCATCTGCTGGCATCTTGGTGTCAAGTTGTGTGAATTCACACGTTCATTTAGACATACGTAGTGCTTTGGCCCCTTCATGTGGCATCGCTAGGCAATTACTAATCATTTTGAGTCGGATTCAATTCCGCAGATTTTTGCTCTTCTCTGCTATATCGCAGAGAAGAGCAAGAGAGGAATATCCTTCTCGATGGTGGAAATCTTCACTTTATCGTGGAAACCCGTTTTTACTTATTTATTTTTTTAATGGGCTTTTACAATATTATACATTAGTGTAAATACTGTATAGTATTGAACAGATTCAAATTCAGTAAAAACCATCGGAAATCATGAGGTGGGATCACAAAAAATTCACAAAAACCGCCAAAGAAAAAGCCATACGCACTTGGGTTCACTGAATCAAATTCTCTCAGTTCAAACTGGCTGGTCCCCCCCCCCCCAATAAATGTGACGAATGTTGTTCAAATAGCTAATATGGTTCATTTTTTACCCTCCAAACCACTAGAGGGCAGTACATTACCAGAAAGTAGTGGCTCATGGAGAAAGTCGACAGTAAGTTTCAATAATAACTGAAAGAATGTGAAATATAACTTGGAAAATACATGGCACCATTTTTGTACGCACCTAATCTCTTTCGGTCGTTGTTGACTCGGACGTAAATTCAGTGTGCCAGATACAATTTTGAAGAATCACGAGCCTCCTCCATCAACCTAGCGCTTTATTACACCGCATTCTTAAAAGAAGCGGGCCAAACTGTACGTTACAAATAAAGTCAATTTGCACAGGATTAGAACGTATTACCCATCGGACTCAACCGGCGTGCGACAGGTAATTTGCGGCGGAATTCCACTTTAAATTTGCAGGCGGAGCAGACTTGCATCAGGATCGCAAGAATCAACAATCTAACTCAATTACACCAAATAAGCGCACCCCCACCCACGCGCAACCTCAGGTTTTATGAGTCCTGTGCAAAAAGTAGCTTCATGACAATTCATCAGTATTCATGAACGTGAAGGAGTCTGCTGCTTAAAATGAAAGATAAAACACGGTTAAGCCCAAGCGCCGATGAATTAAGACTCGCCGTGGTGTCGCTGTGAAAAATGGCAAAATTAACTTTGAGCCGCTGATGTGCTCGAGAGCACTACTTGGATAACAAAGGCTGGATTTTACGCACCCTAAGTCCAAGGGCCTACTTCCCGTTTCCCATTTTTTCGTTCAATTTCCATGTCTAGTACTTTCATCCCTTGCCATTTTACGGTTCCATTTTTGCGGTCTCGCTGTCACTTGAATTTTTAAACTGCACAAAATGAATTTTGTATTGCGGATCTTTTGCCCCATTCATCGATTTTGCTTTCTTCATCTATTCCAGATTTACGTAGCAATGAGCCAAAAGAATGAATACATAAAAGACACAGAATGTCCAAAGTTTGCAATCTCTCTCTAGAGAGACTCGAAAGGGTCACCGCCGGGCATTCTGCCACCGGCTCCTTTGATTGAGCCGTAAAACCGTGTCCGTGGACCTGACAGGACTTAGGTAAAAGATGAAGTGTCTGTTGGGTCAAGATGAATGTCACTGCGTGCAACCTCAGGCCAGTGGTGCTGAAAGATTTATGGTATGTTAGCAGGATAAACAGGCACTGGGGTTGGCCATTTAACGACGGTGGCAGGTCGAAACATTCCCATTTCCCTGACACAAATGGCGTGACAGTTTCAGTCACAAAACAGAAATCTGAATGACACGTGCGCACTATTAATTCATTAATCGATCTTTCGTAGGACTCACACTGACCCGTGAGAGGCAGCCAGGCTGCCACCGGGCAGCCAGGCTGCCAGAAACTCCAAAGTAGAA
This sequence comes from Hippocampus comes, assembly GCF_001891065.2. Taxonomy (NCBI): domain Eukaryota; kingdom Metazoa; phylum Chordata; class Actinopteri; order Syngnathiformes; family Syngnathidae; genus Hippocampus; species Hippocampus comes. The sequence goes on from NW_017805828.1 coordinate 1,378,340, forward strand.
GTCGTTGTAGAAGCAGAAGAAATAGAAGAAGCTAGGCTAGCTCTTAGCTTAACTGGTCACTACATTATGGCAGAAAACTAGTCATTTTTATCATTGTAAATGACTGGTGGGACATTAAATAATCAATTGTCTTGCAATTAGCATAGACATCAACATTTTTTCATAACAAATTAGGCGTCTTTGTTCTATCTATGCCAGTGACATAGTGACAAGCATCAACAGTAAATGGTCTTCCACAAGATGGCAGAAGATACATTCAGCCTATGTAGGCATTCATACAGGCGGAAAAAAAAATCATCTCACGCTATCTTAAGGCTAACATTTGACATACGCTAAGAGGAATGCTAGCATGTCATGGGAAACGCCGTACACGAGGCGAACTGAAATTCGCATGGACGTTACGGTGATGAGGAACCTTCAAACAACTGCGACTTTAACGCACTCGGCGCCGCATCACATACAAACAGCGCATACGACAGTACTCTGCTCTGTGGGAACAACGAATATAAGGGGGTAAGGGGGGGAGTCTTATCTGCCTCTTCATCTTGCTCTTAATTATGCCGTATGTCTACAAGTCATCATCAGTGCCACCTGGAAAAAATAAAACATCGAAAAAAAGCGCCTAAAAATCTGGGATATAACGCAGGAACACCCGATAGGCTTTTTGGACAGTTTGGTGCTGTCCGAAACGCTGACCGACCTATTTAAAGAAACATTCCTAATTTCATTCCCTCCACATTGGGTGTGAGCCAAGAAGAATTCATTCACGTAAGATCCCTCACCCCCACCTTTGCGAACATTCTTAGACATTTTCCTTTCATCCATGCGAGAATAAAAATAAGAAATAAATGCATATGCACATGTTCTACAATCTACATTCCTCGCCCATGTCGTGCCCCCTTCCGGCACGAAGGCTGCCTCATTAGTATGCCGTGAATTTATTAAGGAACAATGGCGGCTGTCTGGCAACATGGGAGCGAGCGCTTGATAGAGTAGAGGTTCAGCATTAGTGGGTCAACGCCCCGCCTCCCCCCGTCCACTCCCTACCAACCTAAAGCTGAAGGTCAGCACGTCCTTGGCGGGGGTAGTGATGTGGCGATGTGAAGCGCTCTATTGTCGGACGGATGGCTTTGTGCGAAGCTACGCGAGAGCTTGACTTTCAGCCACAATTCACTCGGCAAACAGGAGGTTTTCCCTCCTCCTGGTGAGCTATAAAAAGATATAAATGGGATCAGACTTTGCCTGAAGACCATCCACCGTAAAAATGAGATGAATGAACGGGGGGTGGGGATGGGGAACGGCTGGAAAGGCGCTAAACGGTTCCTACACCAGGGAGGTGAGATTCGGTGCAGCCTGGCCAAGCCGGCCATGCATCACCACACTTCAGCCAGATTAATAGAAACAAGAAAAGAAAGTTGCGCTTGAAACATTTGAAGCAGTAAATCACAGGGGAAGGGAAAATACCGCATTACGGGGGCCCCGGCCTACAAATCAGATTGACTTGGAATTCCTCCCGGTGCTACGCTGTCCATCAGCCTCGGAGCTTCCTGCTGTGCTGAGACTGAAAACGAATGAAGTGATGATTATTCAACATTGGACATTTATCTACCAACAGGGGAATTCCATTCCTGGAGAAATTGCAAGTGAATGCAGAAGAGCCGAATTAATTTAAATGGAAAAAAGTGTTGAATGTGAAATTGGGGGGGGGGGGGCACCCATTAAATTTGGGAATTTTGTCAAGGATTCTAAAACAACGAATAACGCATTTTGTATTGAAAACAACCACGTAGCTGCCAAGAGGTCGACAACAACGCTGAAGCAGTTTCAAGAATCGAAGCAAGTCTACTTTGCGAAATTCTCAGAAACAATGCAAAATGCCTCAAACGAGCGAATGAATAGCATCGCTGTCGCAATGTCAACAACGCAGTGGCCCTCAACCTTTTTTGTGTCACGAGCCGGTTGAGACAACTACAGGCTGTTCGCGGACCGGCAACCATTATTTTGTTGTTGTTGATCAGTGGTTGGGGACCACTGTCATGACCAACTCATATTTGAACGCAAACCGAGGAGAAAAACACTTACAGGCATAGAATCTTTATCCTCTGCGAAAGCGACCAATAAACTGCAACTTACTTAAGATCGTCTGTATGTGTTGCACCTCCCTTTGCTGTTTATTGTATTGCTCTCATGCTCTCAGCCAGTTGTCAAGCATATCTATCTTACAAAGTATTTTCCATCTATTTTTTTTTTTTTTTTAATATCTAAGTTGAACGCCCACATCTAACCGGAGTGACTTCCTCCGCCGACGGAGACGTCACCGGCGCATTCTCCATTTTACGCCTCCCAATTTCCTCCTCGCATCCTCGTCACGGCTGAGGGGAGACGCAGCCTGCACCGCTCGCGCAATAAAACTAATTACCAATAAAGAAATATGACAATAAAGGAACGGATGTGCTCTCGCAAGCAGCAGTCCAGAGAGAAACGTGCGCCGTGTCCTCAATGACAATTCCATCATCCTACGCCGTCGACTCACTCCGGAGTCGGGAAAATGAACGTTGTCAAAGCAGGAGATGATCTTGGGGAAAGGCCGCCGTGCCTTCTCAACTGGCCACTCGAGTATACTTTGAAGGCGGCAGAAACCGTCAATGATATTTCTGTGCAAATAGGAATAGGAGGGACACAACGGCAATGGTGAGACACTTAAAATCAATGTTGACATTTCCGTGTTTGGTGTTACATTGACTGAGAGCTTCATTCGTTCCGTGACCGCGATCATGTCAAATCATCTTTCCCCTGTTGAAAGTGATGGAAATGCCATTATGGCCCTTCCAGCCAACAAAAATGTTTAGAATGTGCTCTTCGGCAAGAAAAATAGCACTCTAGAATCTTGCACTTTGTAAAAACACACGTGACATCATTGAAGAGATTGTCAAGAAATTCCAAAACCTTTTGCTTCACTTCAATGGACACCGCACCGGACTGGTTCTTCTTGGTATCCTCTGGGGCACTATAATACAGAGGCATGGATAAACGCGGAGACGGTCACAGATTCTCAGTAAGCCCCAGTGAGAGTAGTCATTTATTGCAGAGGATAAAGAATGTATGTAGCAATGTGAAAAGATTTCTCAAAAATGACATTCGGTCAAAATGCTGCCACTTGGACCCGAGTGTAACGCACATTTGAAAATCAGATGAGGGTTTTTTTTTTTGTTTTTTTTTTTGTGTCTGGAAAAACGATCTTTTTGTGGTATCGTCTTTTGAAAATGAGCTCCAATAAAAAAAACAAAAACATCTTCAAGTCAGAGTTACACAGTATAACTACCGGTATGAATTTATTTCATTTCGTCTGCTTTTCAAAAAGCTTAAGAAGAAACAGGCATTGCTAATAAATGCAAGTCAAATAGAAGGCGTCCACGTTGGAAAGGACAAAGAACTTCCCAGTTCATCCACCCGAGGAATCCTTCAGCTGAATCTGCAATTTTTTTCCAACTGCGGGAAAGCAATACCTTGGCGACAATGGGCCGTATTCATGCGCGGGTCAAAAGGAGGTTGTTCCCGAGTGATGCGTATCTGTTTCATATCCACGCCCTCACACCCGCGTCCGGCCTAGCTCGATCTCGGCTAAAACTCTTTATCGACCCAGTGCGTATTTGTTGACGTTGCAACGCGCAGGTAGACATGTCAAACACCAGCGAGTGCGCGAGCATGATAAGGTGGAAAGGTTTACAGCGACGGCGGCGGGATTAGACGATACCCACGGGGCTGCAGATGGCACACAAATCCTCAGCGTCGTTGCGGAAAGGTCACAAAATACAGCAAAGAGACAGCTATTCCCCATCCCCTCCAGCGCGCCCCATCATTGCATTCTCCCCCCCGTAGGCGCTCATCAATCCTCAGAGCACAATCATTCTTTTCAGCGCTGTGACAGAGAACAGTGTAGAAATGTCGCTAAATGTCAAATAGGAGCTGAGTTTTGATGTCGCTAAAAGACTCGGTGGCAACTGTAGAGGAGGCTGATTGTGGGAAATTAACTTCTTTATACCTCTGGTGCCATGTTGTATATACACTATATGTGTGTATACATACGGTATATGCGTGTGTGTGTGTGTGTGTGTGTGTGTGTGTGTGTGTGTGTGTGTGTGTGTGTGCAATCACACACAATCACACACATCTCACAAAAGTCTGACGCTAACGTATCATGCCTAACGAGCTAACTAAATTTAGCATGGATGTTATGATCGCTATAAAAGTTCAAACATCGGCTAATTTCACACACATTGTCAAAAAATGCCTTCTTAGGTCTTCTTAGGTTGTTCTTGTGACCAAAAAGAACCCGACACAAACAGGTCTGCGCTCCACTCATTATTCAAGTTCTCTTTGGCTGTCTTATTTATTTATTTATTTATGACATAATGTTGTGGCTGCTCCGTGTGCGTTCGGGCCTGTCTTGTTTCCCTGCCGGAGCCGTGTCAGAGCGTTTCCTGCCACCATACGGCGGCCTCCTCCCCCGGGCATTTGCTCCTCTCCCAACACCATCTGGCAAGGCCAACTCGCGAGGACTCACACAGCACTGCCATGCGGTCCCACAAAACACTTTAGGAATCCAAAATGAACGCGGAGGAAGCCAGGGCAAGCCCAAAGGAGGAAGAAAAATACTTGCAAGTCCAATATCATTGCGGCTTGCTATTCGTGAATTTGCCTCTTTCGGCGCTTTGCTGAATTTCCCTACTGGCAGCTGTTGGACTTATTTGTAGTTCAGGCTAATAATTGAGGAATAATTGGCATCAAGGAAGTCTGAGGCTCACTCGATTGGCCACGCCCCCTTAAAGTCACACAGGTGTACAGTTCTTGTAACTTCATAAATATATTTTATAAAACCAGTTACTCATTTCAAATTTTTTTTTTTAATTCGGGTCGCAAAAGGGTGAAACATTTCTGTGACATTTACGGTAAACTTACTTGAGAAGTTAAGTTGTGGAAATTTGGAAATGACCAAATGGGAAGCATTCCATGAGAATTAATGGAAATTAACTGCGGTTGAAACTTCACATCCATACGTAAACATAAACCTTTCTGTTTGTCAATGTTCGTCGCAAACAACGATTTTGGGCTTTGCTGATTGCGCGGGCTATCCATCTACAGAAGATAATAGCCAATGCAGGTGGTGCGAGGCAGGCTGAAGTATGCTCCATGGAAAAATAAATAAATAAAAAAATGGGGGCCGCAGACCGTCGGTTGGGGATCCCTGCACAACAGTCGCCTTGCAATCCATTATTAAAACGAATTTCAGATTGTTCCGGAAGTTGTGAAGAAAGAGAAAGACGTCCGCAGGGAACCCGGCTGACAGCTGGAAAAGCAATCCCAGAGCAACCCAGGAGCCATTTCGTTGACGTTACAACTCCGGGTAGGAGGTGGAGGGGGGGTGATGTGGGAAGCAAAGAAAAAAAAAAAAAGCCTGCCGTTGCCACCGCTCGCCTCATTTCCCGCCAGGTTCACTGGATAATTTGGGGGACAGTCGGCCGTGACGACGGTTACGGCGCCTGTTGTTCACATGAAAGACAACAAGGCGAGACGGCGAGTCAGGTGCGCGACGGCTTTACGACGAGGCCTGAGTGATGGTGGCAAGTTGTTGGCGAAGCGCAAAAAGCCTACCGCTGGTCCTCTTCACCTTGGCAACAAAAACACATTCAGTCCGTCACCCCAGCCTGGGGGTGGAGTTGCATTGCAAGCGGTTGGTCTAGCGCACACGCACACACATGCACTGCACACCTGAGTTAATGTTTTTCCCTTTCCAAACAGCTTCACTCCCCCCCAGTGATGGTGGCAAGTTGTTGGCGAAGCGCAAAAAGCCTACCGCTGGTCCTCTTCACCTTGGCAACAAAAACACATTCAGTCCGTCACCCCAGCCTGGGGGTGGAGTTGCATTGCAAGCGGTTGGTCTAGCGCACACGCACACACATGCACTGCACACCTGAGTTAATGTTTTTCCCTTTCCAAACAGCTTCACTCCCCCCCTTTGGTGATGTACCACAGAAAACACTGGGATAACACGGCATATTCTTCACCTGTATGTTAAAAAACCAAAAGAAAACTATCAAGTATTGTATTGATGAAATCGATGAACTGCTATCGGGAACATGAATTTTGATTTCAGCGTGTAACAAAAACATTTTAAACCCTGGTTGAAACTTCCATTGAAATAACATCGTCACCATTTACTTTGAGTCTTCCTCCTCTTCATTCATTCACATGAAATCCAAACTTCAATTATTCACCCGCACCAAACCAAAAATGTCGTCTGCTCCCGTGTTCCCGTCATTTTAACGCCTGTGCAGCATGCAGTCAGCTGTCAGCTGGAATTATAAAGCATTACGTTGAACTACACTTCAAAAGGATTACTTGACTCACCGATGTCAAATGTATTTGCAAAATAACAGCCAATTACAATGAATCTTCCTTTGACCTGGTTAGAATGTGATTTTTGCGCAGACATCCCCTTCATTTTCATCCATGATCGTAATCTGCGAGCCACGTTTGTTTGTAATCCTTCACGTAGCACAGAACCAATGTTTACTACCGACCGGAATAAATCTTGGCACCGGGTGTTGTATTTCAGCGCTTGTGACACATATTTTAAGCAGTTTAAAAAAAAAAAAAAAACTCTCAAAATGTATTTTTATGTTCCTCAAGCACCATCATCTTCACCATCGATGTAATTTCAAATGACAGAGAGCCACATGTGGCTCTTGAGCCGCAGGTTACAGACATGGTTAAATGTAAAATTTCACTTTTCGCTATTTCCAGGCGGGCTTGGTCCCTACGACTGCAAAGGTAACCCCTTGTGAACTGCTGCGGATTTATTCCAAATGGGAATGTGTTCCAACCACTCAGTGCGGATCTTTTCAGGCACTAATTTATCACGGCAACAAAAGGCAACAGTTTACGAGTTGTGGCGTGTGCTGGAAACAAGCGAACGCTCATGCGGGGAAGCAGCGACAGCGACATTGAGAATGCAGCCTTGAGCGTGAAAGGCAGGACTGGAATAACAAGGATCGGACATGACTGAACTTGGCATCAGCCGAATCCGTTCCGCATAACACGACCGCCGAAAAGTTTGGGATGTTGGGCTTTGTGGTGACATTTCAGGATTAATCGAATACGCACTTTGACCTTTACAGCTGAAATGAATTTGACCTTCTCAGATGCCCAACTGTCCAATATTTCAGTGCTTTTTTTGCATAACGCTGAATGGCACAATTCACAGCAAGTGTTTTTGTGAGTCGCTTTTCCAAGGCCAAACACTTCTATGTCTTTCTGTGACTCTTCCACTCTCTCTGTATCGGCCAATTCTCAAAATTGGTAATTGCTTGTTTGGCATTACCAAATTTGAAGGATTAAAAAAAATCGTCAATTGCAAAATTATCTCGACTGTGATAGGAGGTGGAGGGGGGGGGATGTGGGAAGCAAAGAAAAAAAAAAAAAGCCTGCCATTGCCACCGCTCGCCTCATTTCCCGCCAGGTTCACTGGATAATTTGGGGGACAGTCGGCCGTGACGACGGTTACGGCGCCTGTTGTTCACATGAAAGACAACAAGGCGAGACGGCGAGTCAGGTGCGCGACGGCTTTACGACGAGGCCTGAGTGATGGTGGCAAGTTGTTGGCGAAGCGCAAAAAGCCTACCGCTGGTCCTCTTCACCTTGGCAACAAAAACACATTCAGTCCGTCACCCCAGCCTGGGGGTGGAGTTGCATTGCAAGCGGTTGGTCTAGCGCACACGCACACACATGCACTGCACACCTGAGTTAATGTTTTTCCCTTTCCAAACAGCTTCACTCACCAAAAAACCCCCCCCCACACACACACACACAATAGAACTGGGAGTCTAGCAAGTACAGTTAACCCTTGCTATTTAGCAAACTGACAGTAATTCAAATCCCTCTCCTAAGAAAAAAAAATTGATAATTGCCTCAATTAATAATTTAATCCAGGGTTTGACAACCTTAAATACTAAAAAAAAAAAAAAGCCATTTTTGGTGATGTACCACAGAAAACACTGGGATAACACGGCATATTCTTCACCTGTATGTTAAAAAACCAAAAGAAAACTATCAAGTATTGTATTGATGAAATCGATGAACTGCTATCGGGAACATGAATTTTGATTTCAGCGTGTAACAAAAACATTTTAAACCCTGGTTGAAACTTCCATTGAAATAACATCGTCACCATTTACTTTGAGTCTTCCTCCTCTTCATTCATTCACATGAAATCCAAACTTCAATTATTCACCCGCACCAAACCAAAAATGTCGTCTGCTCCCGTGTTCCCGTCATTTTAACGCCTGTGCAGCATGCAGTCAGCTGTCAGCTGGAATTATAAAGCATTACGTTGAACTACACTTCAAAAGGATTACTTGACTCACCGATGTCAAATGTATTTGCAAAATAACAGCCAATTACAATGAATCTTCCTTTGACCTGGTTAGAATGTGATTTTTGCGCAGACATCCCCTTCATTTTCATCCATGATCGTAATCTGCGAGCCACGTTTGTTTGTAATCCTTCACGTAGCACAGAACCAATGTTTACTACCGACCGGAATAAATCTTGGCACCGGGTGTTGTATTTCAGCGCTTGTGACACATATTTTAAGCAGTTTAAAAAAAAAAAAAAAACTCTCAAAATGTATTTTTATGTTCCTCAAGCACCATCATCTTCACCATCGATGTAATTTCAAATGACAGAGAGCCACATGTGGCTCTTGAGCCGCAGGTTACAGACATGGTTAAATGTAAAATTTCACTTTTCGCTATTTCCAGGCGGGCTTGGTCCCTACGACTGCAAAGGTAACCCCTTGTGAACTGCTGCGGATTTATTCCAAATGGGAATGTGTTCCAACCACTCAGTGCGGATCTTTTCAGGCACTAATTTATCACGGCAACAAAAGGCAACAGTTTACGAGTTGTGGCGTGTGCTGGAAACAAGCGAACGCTCATGCGGGGAAGCAGCGACAGCGACATTGAGAATGCAGCCTTGAGCGTGAAAGGCAGGACTGGAATAACAAGGATCGGACATGACTGAACTTGGCATCAGCCGAATCCGTTCCGCATAACACGACCGCCGAAAAGTTTGGGATGTTGGGCTTTGTGGTGACATTTCAGGATTAATCGAATACGCACTTTGACCTTTACAGCTGAAATGAATTTGACCTTCTCAGATGCCCAACTGTCCAATATTTCAGTGCTTTTTTTGCATAACGCTGAATGGCACAATTCACAGCAAGTGTTTTTGTGAGTCGCTTTTCCAAGGCCAAACACTTCTATGTCTTTCTGTGACTCTTCCACTCTCTCTGTATCGGCCAATTCTCAAAATTGGTAATTGCTTGTTTGGCATTACCAAATTTGAAGGATTAAAAAAAATCGTCAATTGCAAAATTATCTCGACTGTGATATGTGTTCATTTAATTATTTCAATAGGATCCCATCTAGCTTCTGCTGTAGCACTTTGCTAACCTTCCTGGGGTTCATGCTGTGGGCGTGTCAGCTGAATGCGTGAAGACACACCCTGCTAAAATATGGATGCGACTTTTTTGAGCATCTTTCTTATGCCTACACATTCCTATATGTTTGGGGAGCTAAAATATAGACAGTAAAGACTCCGTTGAGCGGGATAGATCGTCTCCTGGCCTGAAATGCCGGAACGTACGGTGCTAGCTATCAGCGAGCTCACAAGCTAACAGGCTTCTGGGACAGTGTCACCTCCTTGTTTGGGAATTTAAGCAAAGACAACGAGCTGTTCTGTAAATTGTGGCATCCGGGGGTAATTTTTTGTTGTGTAGGTTTAGCTAGCAAGCTAACTGCTAGCGGTATTGGTCCAATCAGACAAATAAATCATTATATTTCAAATGCACCCATTCAATCAAAAACCTAGTTTAATACATGCAATAAAACAAGATGGCGGCGTATGTCTCAAGCGCTTCTCCCCGCTCAAATAAATAATTACTCTCAATCAAGACAGTTTAATGTTCATTCAGCCAGGGTCCATTTAAGTTTCGCAGTCTCTTGAAGGACACTCAGCATTTTGTCCGACAACTCCCACTGGGGATGACTCGACAGTGAGGACACACCGCACTCGCGGACCTGGCCCACAGTCCGCCATCGACTTGACAGCTGCCACTCCAACTCCGCGCCTGCCATAATACACGGACAGGCAGCATTCATCTCACCTCGCCGCATGACATCCTCCCAACTTATTTGGCAGGAACACGCGTGTACTCGAGGCGGTACACAGCGTGATTGATAGCAGACGCGTCGCCCGGACGTGTGTGACTGATTACAACTTGTAATGTGTCGCTGATAAAACAGCAGCCGGTGATGAATTGAACAGCGGTTCCCCGAGGGAGCCCTGAGACTTCCATTACACGTCTTATTAGCGTCTAGCGCTTTCCGACGACTTAATTGATCCTCTGAGAAAAGCCCCGTCACCGCAGCTAACTCGGGCAAGATTGAATCACAACTTGAAGAGACAACTGTGCGGCAGATAGCGACAGGGACCAAGCTGAGCTGTACAGTCATCCCCTGTTTCTTGGGCTACATTCCAGACTTCACTGCAATAAGTGAAAATCCACAATATGCCAAGAGTACTAATTAAAAAAAATGTTTTACCCCTTCCACATGCTTAAAACACATTTAATCGAATGAAAACACTATTTTATAACATGGAGGGGTATTTGAAAATGTATAGAAATACCTATTGGACTGCTTGTGTGCGCGATAAACGTATGGGCCTTTAAGAACAAAAAACAGTGAAGAGGATTTAGTGCAATGAGCGTGAAGTCAAGGAAATGTTGTTAAGTGCAGCAGAACAGGTGATTTCTGTAGTTATGAGCACGGTCACAGATCAAAAGGCGAAAAACAATGCGGTAATCCTCTAATGCTGCCAGTCTTGAAAACTCCTTGAGTGGAAAATGCAAAATATGGCGCGCCAACACTCCGAGGTTGACCACAATCGCATGTGCGCAGCCGTGTGTCTGCTTGTTTGTGTATTTATAGTAAGCGCAACCTGATTTAGCACTGCTCCAGGAATTGATACCACATCTTCCGCTGCCTTTTCTGTGTGTGTGTGTGTGTGTGTGTGTGTGTGTGTGTGTGTGTGTGTGTGTGTGTGTGTGTGTGTGTGTGTGTAATCCGCCAGGCCGGCCCTTATTTTAAGTAGATGGCGAGTCCGATAGCTAAGCGCTGCAGGTTTATGATGCTGGGCTGGAAGCGAGCCCTCCCACTTTCTTTGCTGGTGAACACAGATTCCAGAGTAGTCCACTTACTTCCCTCTCCTACCCCCTTTTCCTGTTGCTACCCCCCTGCCCCCCCACAGT
>NW_017805828.1:1389743-1400975 GCF_001891065.2 Hippocampus comes
TCATTGGGGGGGGGGGGACAGCTTGTGACAAGCTGAAAACACATATTAAACTTTCACCCGGCTAGAAAGAATGTACACAAACAGAGAGAGAGAGAGAGACAGTTTTGCGAAAAGCTGTCTCCTAAAATGAGTGCAAAGCTAATTGTGGAACACATTTTTTGGCATTAGTTAAAACCTATTGTAACCCTAACTGAGGCATGGAAAATGATGTCCATGGAGAGGTAGGCAGCTCGATAGGTAGGTATAGATAGGCAGGCAGGTAGATAGGTTGGCAGGTGTACGTAGGTACTGTAGGAAGGTTGGAAGAACGAAAGAAAGAAAGAAAGAGGCAGATCGGCATGTACAGATGGTTAGATGGGGGACATAAAGAACAAAGGATCAAATATTCAAATTCACGTTAGCAGCCATTTTTTAAAAAAGGATGGCTACATGTCTCTCCTTATACACCGTAACGGTGCAATATAAAATTCCGGAACATTTGAAGAACATTTCCGAGACAATATTGGCCGCTAATGGGAGGCAAAGTCATCTTGGCCATCACCGACATGAAATCCAATCCCAGTCGGAAAATGCCCTCGTGCTATTAGCCTGACGCTAATACATTTTTAGAGCATTGAGCTGATGGTGCAGAGAGTAAGAGAGAGCGAGAGTTGCTGAGCTTGAAAACGGGCTCCGTCTACCTGAAACGAATGTTGATTGGCGTACGCTAATCCAAGCGCCGGCATCTGCTCTTCTTCTCCTCCTTCTTGTTTGCTGAAGCTGTGTTTGACTTCCTTGGTGAGGGAGGAACAAATAAAAGGGCGGCTCGGTCGCAGGCGACACGTCCTTCCCATTGACACGAGCGTAAGACTTTGGACCTGGACTTGCCAGAACAAAGAGCTCAACTTTTTTGTCTGGACCGCAAACATCAGCCAAATGGCTTCCCGCCAATGCAGTGGTACCTTTGCTTACGGGGTTTTCAAGTTGCAAGTCTAACATGTGCGTTGCAAGCGAGTTTCGGAAAGGTGTGTTGCCCTTCCTTGTGGGTAAGGAGAGCCGCAGTCACTGATGCCCTTGCCCTTTCTGATGTTTATTGAGCGGGAAAAACATTCAAACACACAAATGGAAAATTTGTGTGTTTTGGCAGGGAGTGACTCTGACTCCTGCTCGTGACATCACTTACACGGCCTCGCCCCTAAAGAGCACACGTTCAACTCACAGGTGCATAATTGTAAAGTCAAGTGAAAATTGAAAAGAAAATGCTGCCGACTATTTTTGCTGCTCTTCACGCAGGCCCTTCCTCGAGGTCTGCGCCCTTCCTCTTTATTTTTGTCCTTTGCCAATTAAAAAAAAAAAAAAAGAGAGAGAGATTAATTGTCCCAACGGGCGGGCAGCAATTAAAGAAAGCTCCGTCAACATGTCATCCCGGAGTATCGTCTTCATCTATCGCGGCACTTAGCCATAATGATCCCGCTGTTAGACCTTGAGCTCCGGGGGGAACACCCAAACAAGGACGTCGTTGGCGTGGCTCGCTGACTGTGTGATTCACTGGCATCCGTACGGGCCGGACATACAGTACGTCTTGGAGTTATCCTCTGACCAGATCCAGCGCTACACCGCGACATCTAATAATGTATAAAACATCAGAGTGTTCACACAAAATATGAATTCTGAACGATCTCATAAATGAGTGAACGCTTTACATATAAAATGAGCATCATTCTGTTTCAATCGCCGCTATAGTATTGAACATCGTTCAAATGGCCGGTGGGCTGCATAAATAAGAGACATCTTTAAAATCCTGTTCTAGGATCACATGATTGGCCCTAACAGTCAAGAAATTATATTAAAAAAGAAATAAAAAAATAAACGCCTGAATCCAACACCATCCCCCTCCTCAATGGCACTGCATTGTGCTATGGCATGTCAACTGTGATGTGCATCTAATCCACCAAGCCAATAGTGAGGTCCCAGCAGGAAGCGAGGGGGTGGGGGGGGGGTGCGACACCGCCGCCTCATCCGTCTTGAAGACAGGCCCACAGGCGGGGGTCTGCGAGGACGCTTGGGTCATACGGTCACCAGGTGGGCCCCAGGTGAGCGACTGCTTGACTCCGAAATGTAGGAGCATATTTGCATTGTCATTTTTTTCTTTACGTATTAAGAACACTAGAAAAGAAAAAAAAAAATCAAAGAGTCCAATTCCCTCAATTCAACCTTTGCGAATTACCATGACTCAGATCACTCTTTCCAGCAATGAGATGTTGCTTTGTCGATTTTTGTTGTGGTTTCAGAAGTCAACCAAAACATATCTTATGACCTAAACTTTTTTTATGTGATTTTAGAATACCCATGCCCTCCCCTAAAAGAAAAACATTTGGGGTTTCAACTAAAAATTCCAAAATACAACCAAAACTTGGAGAATAAAACCAGTGAATTGGGTCAGTCTGAAATCAAGGTACCACTCAAGGTCCATTCAGAAAAAAAAAAAAAAAAAACATTCGGGCTTCTCAGCTGGTTGAGTCCACGAGTTTGTCATCTGTTGCTGCTGCCCCTCAGGATGCGAGCACGAAGTGAACTCCAGACACATCGGAGGCTGCTGCCAAGGATGTTCACGCAATATTTTGCTGGCGCGCAGCCCCCCCCCCCACTTCCCCAGCCGGGTGGGCAACAGCTGTCACTGCTTGTACACACACTAGCGTGTGACCACGCTCAGCTGACGGGAACCTTCGTGTCACCAAGTTGGGGGCAGGGATGAGATTTTCAAGCCGTGTCCTTCCTTCGTTTTTGGTGCTGTAATGCCCTCGCATGTGGGCAAGGAGAGCCACAGTGGCTGTTTATTGCACGGGGCAAACACACCGATACAAAATGAGAACACTGGCGGGGAACGACTCTGACCCCAGCTCTTGATGACACACACAAGCGGAAATTCTGAAAGTGAGACAATATTAACGGTCAACAAGCGATTTTTATAAGAAGTGTGGCCTAGTGCGTGAAGTCAGGAGCTGGAATCTGGGTGGCTGCTGGTTATGCATGGGAGCATCTAGCTGGGAGTTGTGGCCTACAGCAGCTCCTAAAGCAGCGTTCAATGAATAGCCCAAAGAGCATCGGTGACCGTTGCTCTCCTTGCCCCGATGTGAAGGCATTACAGTACCTGACTCTCTCCGTTTTTCGACCGCATTAGTTACTTATTCGCATTCATGTCACATACGCCAGCAAGTGATTGTCAAGTGCGTGTTTGTTATGCCACACGCAGCCTAGACATGCCATACAACACTGACAACTGGAGCCTAATTGTCATGACTGAATAAATTGTTGCCTGTGAAACAAAGCTCATTTGCTGCTGAGCCATGTCGGGATCCAGCTGAAGCTGCCTTATTATTATTATTATGATTTTTTTTGTCCTGCTTTGCTTTTGCTCTTCCCAAATACATTCTGTCTCCTTTGCAGAAATTCCACAACCACCTTCTTTGTCGAAATTTATGATAAATTCGCATTAGCGACACATTTGGAACAAGCCGAAACATGCAGAGATGCCCCACGCAAGCAGAGAGATTTAAACTCGCAACCTCTCGGCTGTGAGGTGGACGTGACAACCACGAGGCAACCGTGCTGCTGCTTATGTGCTACAATGGAAGAAAACCAAGACTCGTGATATCCATTTCGTCAAAGTGAAACATCAAAAACTCATCACAGGGCTCCATAAAAATGCTACATTGGATTTCTCAAAACCGTATTTTTTTTACATTTATAAAATGAACAAAAACTAACTCAAATTATCGTGGAAATGTCCTTTGTTTTCATTTTTGGCAATTAATTTTACACGTGTCTCTGTGGTTGATTTTAAATGTATTTATTTCGCTATTACTGCACAAAAGAGAAGGCAGAACAGTCGTCTGGAAATCGCAGTCAACAAAAAAAGAGTCATCAGATTACGTCGCACCTGGGAGACGAGTTGGCGTGTGGTTGTGGCTCTAATGGCTTCCCTGCTTTTGTCATTTACCTCAGCCCGAAACGCAACGCGAAATAAAAAATGCTTTCCTTTCCATTCACTACACAGCCGAGTTTAATGCTTCTCACCGAGAATTCAAGCCACAAATTCAGTTTAGAAGTTACCAACCTGGCAAATAAGCCATGCTAGCTTTATTTAATTTGTCTGCATGCATCGAAATTTTCGAAGCGGTATTATGCGCTGCACTTATGTCACTAAATTATCAATGTTTTGTCCCACCACACTTTGTTTGAGCTTGGGCCGTTTTAACCACATACTTGAGCAAAAAAATCTTCTGATCACACATTATGAACATTTGTGGTCGAAATGATTTTGGGCTTTATTTGATTTTTTTTGAATTGCTTCTTTACAAGGCTCTCACGGGGCCTGAGGAAATCGATACGCGGCTGACACGATTAAAGAGCCAAGGTCCTAAAAAATAAAAGCAAAAAAGAAAAAAACTTTTATTCCTTCCAAGGAATGGATTTTGTTTTGGGTGAAAAACGCAAAGCAGACAGATGGACGCTGTGGAAGGTTTGCAATCTCCCCCCTTAAGATTGGTGTTCCCATTAGCCCGTCTCGTCCACAAAAGATAGAGAAGCATTCGCATTTAATCAGTTCAATTCGCTGGCCGCACACACACAGGAGGCGTCTCCAGCTCCCGCTCTACCTGCAACGTGTGATTACACGGGCTGCAATCACACTAAATCAAGCGCCGCTTTGGCTTCGCTAACTATAACTAAGAGTTGCGCTGCCGTGCAGCTCCAAAATAGTGCAGGCGATGCCCTCAAGTCACTGTGTTGAAAGTCTGAACAATACACTGCGTGACATGACAAAAATAAAATACAATGAGTCACTTTTCACCATTCAAATTTTTAGTTCTTTATTTTCCTGTGTTCAAGCCCAGCGTTAACGTTCAAATGCGCATCATGGTTTACCGAATGTGTCTAAGTGTTTAGACAGATAAATCGATAGATATGTGTCTGTAGCATCCTCATCATTCGGCCCTCGGGCCATGAGGCGTTCCGATAGTTTGACGTAAATGTCAATCACTCAGAAAAAGTGTTCAGCCGTCAGGCAATTGCTCACTATGCTGATGTTTCCCTTGGACATTTTCGAAGGATTGTTAAAAGCCGACAAAAGCAAACGTCCTTGGATCAGGCAAAAAACACTTCTCAGAGATGGACTAAAGAGGGCAAAAAACGATGAGGACGCATTTCAAAGTTATATGACCATAATTTATATTCTTTACGCTATTCTTTGTTTTTTTACATGATGCACAACGCTCATTTATTGTGCAATAATCTAATTGTAACATGTATTTGTTACATATTTTGATTAATTTTTACGCTTTAGAAAACATTTCTGTCTGAATTTTGGTGGGGCTTGGAACGGATTAGGGCATTTACATGGAAAACGCGCCTCTACTTTCAAATTTTTCTAGTGTAAACATTTCTTCCAGAACCAATTAATTTTGTCAGTAGAGGTACCACTGTACGCTATCTTGTACGTTGGTAGCTGGAGAGCTACTTTTTTTTCCATCTGTGTATTTAAAAAGTTTGAGCACCACTGATATTCGCAATGATTAACATTTTGGGTGTGGGCATCAATAACTGTCGGCAGGGCTTGATGCGGGGCAAGAAAAGCCCGACAAACCAAGATCTGGGCTATTTCACGTGCTTTCTACTTCTTGCATCAACTGTTTCAGTCCCATTTCACGGCTTTCAAACATCTTCCGCCCATGCACAACAGGTCCATATTTGGGCACTGGCTTGGCGGGTGTATACAAATATGGCTGCAGAATGTCTTAAGTGCTGTTTATAGTCACGCTTGGTGCTTGGCAGCCACAGGCTCCTTCTTCTTTTCAGAGTTGGACCTTACAACGAAGCTGAAGAATTATGTTGGGAATTCATCTGTTGAGTCGACCACCCCGGTTGTAAATGCTCAACTTCTCACGTGACTTTTTTTTTTCTTTTCTCTCTCTTACTCCTTTTTGTTTATGTCTCGCTGTCGCAGCTGAATTGCTTCTAATTCCTCTTTGGGGTTCAGTGGAGGGCCAGTCGACAAGGTACTGCAGGCTTCGCGCTGAGGGGTTTACTTCAAAGTATTCACGGTCGTTACTAAAGTAGAAGTATTATTTGTTTAAAAAAAAATGTACTCGCAACACACAAAATAGTTTTTGTCTTATTAACTTACATGTCACATGTTGGTGTTTGAGCTAGTTAGCAAATCATGTTTCTATAGTTTAGCTAATTTTCGTGACACAAAAATGCTAAATTAGCCACAAATACACCTTTAGCTGAATGTGTTTTTTTTTTTTTTTTTTAGATGTTGAATTTTTGAATGCTCGGAGCTGCTGGTTTTCAGGCTGGCACAGGACACAACACATTGCCCACAAATCATTTTTGGAGCCAACACCATCAAACAATTTTCTGAAATGAGGCCATGGAAGTGTCAATGAATCTCTTGTCGTTCTTAATGCTCTCTGCTACAAGTTCCTCCATGTTGCTACTGTCTTTTTCTGCCTTATGAGACCCCAAAATCTCAAATCACTCAAAATCTCATCCACGGTTGATTTCTCTTTGTTGAGACATCTTTTTTTTTTTTTTTGCCACATTGTTTCATCCAATGCAGAGACTGAAAATTGTGATGAGCTCATTTTTTTTAAAAAGCAAGAAAACGAGAGGAGTCGCTTCAATTGGCCAGGAATCAAGTCGGCTGTCTTCACTCCCACCACGGCGCAAACGCCCATTTCTACCTGCTCCAAAGAAAAACTCCACCCGTGCGCACAGTTCGGCTGCACTTGGCGCTAGACTTGCGCTGGGCGGGAAAATAGATCCCTGAGTGTTGCAAAGGGGTACGCTATGGCGGGCATTGTAGGGCACATCAACACATGACTTAGCTTTAGAAGACTTGTAGGAGGCGAGTATGAGATTCCGGGAAATACTGGGAATATACTTCCCGTCCCACTTTGTGTTACGCCCTAGTCCGCACGGATGAGTTGAGTTGCACAGTACAGATACCAAAAGAATCTACTGGTGTACAATAACAAAGTCTTTGTACTTGACATCACATCACCGGTGCGCTCGCGGGGAGGGAAAAAAATAAACAGGAGGCGGCAGGCGGTGATGTTTCAACACACCGCTGACCACTGCTGGACCTTGGGGAACGGCTTCGATTGTTTACCCGCCCTCCTTCTGGGTCGTGTGAGGCAGAAAAAGCAGATGCTAAAATGGAAAGAGCCCACCCAGCTGGAAAGGAATACGCAAAGCCGGGATCCCACGCCAGAGAGCTCCTTCCCACAAAAATACCTTCGACTTGCTCAGCCTGTCACTCTTTTCCTCGCCTAAGAAATAAACGCCGTGCGGCACAATGACAAAGGTTGTCACTGAGCGCTAATGACAGGATTCACGTTGCACTTATTACAGCGCCGAGGTGTCTTTGATGCAGCTTCAAATAACAAGTCAGAGATGCTGGCGTCACTCCTCGGGATGAACTCGTAAGGCTCTCTAAACAACGCTTTTTAGCTAAATATAGACGTCAGGATGTTGTTCATGACAACAAAAAGCCACCGAGCATTGCTGTGTGAAATAGAAATCTGTGCAAGAGAGCGCATTGCAATCCCCGCGCGCAGGAAATGTGGGTGCGGGGGGGCCCCCGTCTAATATCTCGACCCCGAATTCCCAGCATTCCTCAGGACGCGCTAGCTACTGTGAGTCATTTGGCCTCTCAGCATGCGCTGCGGCAGCGCCGGCAGACTCAAAATTCCACCGACGGGCACATGTGAAAATCCAGTTAATAGTCCAAACAAACGATGTGATCGTGAGCTGAACCATCAGCAGACTCTGAACCTTGAGGCTGAATTATACTCCTGACGTATGCCAGAAACTCCACCGGTGGACGGCTAACATCGCACCTCATGCAGTAAAATGGAATTCCCTGTTGAATTGAACTTGGGGATGACTGTCTCAAGCTTGGATTTGTCCAAGCGTCAACAGAGTCACCACAGAACCACGACCTCACCGAGCATCATTTTCCCACTTCATGCCTCCAACGGGAGCTCAGCCATTTCATCTAACCGTAATTGACAGTCGAAAAAAAAAAAATCGGCCAGGCTAAAATGAATCCGACCGTGTTTGGGGTTAAACATCCCGGCGTGGCACGATATTTGCAGAACCCCGCTGAGCCCGTCTTCCATTACGCTGGCCTGCTATTTGACCCGAGCACAAAAGCAGCACCGACCCTCACATTCCACCCCTGGCCGGGAATACCAGGGGTATAATTAACTGTCGCGCTGAAGGAATGGTCCCTCCGAGACTGTAAAAAGGGGCAATGATCATCTGGGCGATCCTTGCTTCCCTTTGAATGAGCTGTCAAATCTTCTTTGGTCCAAATGAGACAGGACATATGGCCAAATTCCATCCGACAATTACTTTTCTTTTTTCCTCAATTACTCATTTCTTACTAAAATATAGATTATGGCACAATCCAAGTTCGCGGGCTACTTTCAAGTTGAAGACCCCACGCATGGAAACAATTTCACCCACACTGGTTGAGTAGTTTTTGTACACTTTTGGCCTCTTAGCAAAGAAGCAATAAACACCGAGCGCAGTGTGCCTCGAGAATGAAATATTAACGCATGAATATTACATGGATATGGAAGATGAAAAATGTAGATGTTGTCAAGCGCCCCGCGCCGTATTCCTCATGAAGGAACAACGCCTGTCACAACTTGATGCTGGCTTGCTTGTCGCAGCCGTTATTCAGTCTGAAAAGGGAAGTTTACATCAAGTCAGAAGGGAATGGGCTGCGGACGCGCTAACCGTGTTTTGTTGCGACCGTCTCCTTCACCGGTGTCAGACTCAAAGCTCTCCACGCGCCAGATCCGGTTTATCTTGCTCACGAAATTGGGTTGCAATTTTTCCTTGACTTGTGTTCAAAACTAGCAATAAAAATGCTAACAGTCAAATGCGGCGGCAAGGGTCTACACTGGAATACGATCAGGCGATTCTTATGGGTTCTGCGGGGAACATATAGTATGAACAAAGGGGCGAGATGCGCCTCGTGGTCCAGTTAAGTGTCCGTAAACCACTGCACCACAGCACAGCTTCCGGCTAAAGGATCACATGAGTGGCCACCTACTTTTGCCAGAACATCTCATTTGTAAACATTTGTAAACTCATTTTCAGCGGCACCACAACAATGTGAATATCAATAACACGCCTTTAAAAAAAAAAAAAATTATGCTGAACACATGAAATTACCTCTGGCATTTAAAGAGCCTCTCCCGGGCTCTTTAGATGAAGCTAAAAGCAATAACAAATGCCATTATTAGTGTTTTTATAGCACAATAACTCATACAATTCCAACGGTTGCGCTTGTCTGCTTCATTTCCCGAACAAGTACACAAACTAATAATTCAATTTCCTCAGACTGATCCTGTTGATGATTCATTCCAAACGAAGCATTCATTTTGGTTCTGTTTACGCAAAACCGTAGCGGCGTGTTTTGCATTTTATTCCCTTCATGTACACACTGAAGCACGATTTTACAACCGAATGATGTACTGAACCACGAGGATACATATATGTAGTTTTGCTCGTATAAGCGGCCCCACGCAGGCAACCATAACTACGATCCGGCCTGTAACGAAAACAAGTTTGACACCATTGGCCCAAACGAACCCCCAATCGGAAGCCGGTATCCTCGACGCATGGCCGACACTAACTTGCCCAACAATTTTTTTTTTCTTTTTTCTACTCTTCTGCTTTGTTTCTGCATGTCCTTAATTGTTCCGTTTGTAAATGCTTTGAGGTGTTGCGTCTCTGCCTGTGTGAAGCACATTGAGTTGCCTGGCGTATGAAATGCGCTATAGAAATAAAGCTGCCTTGCCTTGCCTTGTCGGGAGTGTGAAGGTTCGTTTATCGCTGCCCCCAGCTTGAATTATTCCTCTCATCATCACTATTGACTAGTTGTCGGCAACTCACCGATTGGGGATCACCATCTTCGACCAACGCGCATGTTTCGAATTAGCCGTCATACCTCGCAAACACGTTCAACAAACCGTCTCATTTATCATCGTTAAACCGAGTGCAAGGCTACAAATCGCTTGATGTATGGCTCGAGGCCACAACGATCCTAAGTAATGTGTGAATTACGTTCGGTTTGCTTGCCTCGTCAGAAGAAAAAAAAAAACCACCAATGAATTTCATTTTGTGAGAAAAAAATTGGACTGACTCATAAGTTGTGGGTCGGGCTAGTATTTGCGCTTTAACGGCGTCCTCAGACGTTCATGAGCCTGTCCGTCTTGTTTTCACGTGGGCATCAGTCGGTCCAGACAGACTTAAGAGAGGACCCGCTTGAAATAACACTTCTGTCAGCTCTTTGGTTCCCTCAGACTTCCTGTTTGACACGAGTAAATCCCCGTTGATGGCAAGCTTTCCGCCCTGCTCCCCCCCCCCTCGTTCTGTCTGCATCCGAGTCCTCTCTGGGTGACTGGACAGCGCCTCAATGTGAAGACAAAGTGGGGGGAGAAAGGTGAAAGAGGACTGAAATAGCGCAAAGGCCACCGGGAATCACGCTGTGGAAGCTCAAAGAAGGACAGGATGCTGTGAAAGTCACTGAGCTCACGCACATGCGTTAAAAGTGGAGCAAGAGCTCGAGAAGTTGGGCGCGATCTCTAAAGTTGCTTAAAACGTCCCAAATGCAACCCAAGGACAAAGGCCCAACCCGAACAACTAATCTAAACCTTAATCCGAACTCTTTCCCCTAACACTGAATCGTGACCCACAGCCCGAAACCGAACCCAAACCTGAACCCCTCGTCCTAATCCTTAAAGCAAGATTTCATATCAGCACATTTGCCCAAGCATTTCGGAAAGCGTTTGATTTTCGTTGGCTGTTTCCACAACACATCTGAAGAAGTTCCAAGAAATGAGCGAACTCACATTCATTTCACGCTGTCGCACAAGACAGCTAACGATGTGAAAAAAAATGAACATTTGTGCTTTGAGATAGAAACAACGTACCGTTAACTTGTTCATTGTCGTTAGTGCCACAGCGACATTGCGGATGTCACCGCTGACGTATGAACGCAACCAAATCCTGATGATGAATTCTGATGCCATATCGATGCTGTCATTGACATCAGATGCCCACTGGGATGCAAAACTTGGAAACGTAACCAATGAGGCATGCCAACCCACAAGATAATACCATATTACCGTCTACTGTGTTACAAAGGAATTGTGACAAAATGTCGCACGC
>NW_017805828.1:1402126-1406528 GCF_001891065.2 Hippocampus comes
CTCCTGTTGGACACGAGGAAAGCCCCGTTGATGGCAAGCTTTCCGCCCTGCCCCCCCCCCCCTCGTTCTGTCTGCATCCGAGTCCTCTCTGGGTGACTGGACAGCGCCTCAATGTGAAGACAAAGTGGGGGGAGAAAGGTGAAAGAGGACTGAAATAGCGCAAAGGCCACCGGGAATCACGCTGTGGAAGCTCAAAGAAGGACAGGATGCTGTGAAAGTCACTGAGCTCACGCACATGCGTTAAAAGTGGAGCAAGAGCTCGAGAAGTTGGGCGCGACTTATGCTGCACCCGCTAGCTAGCAACAAACTTCGGCTGGCTACTGCTGCGGCGAAACTCGTTGCGGAGTCGCTCGGAAGTCAGGAATCATTGCCTCCGTGATGGTGAAATAAGACACTTTTGTGATAATTATCGTTCTTACAAAGGGATGACAAGAAAAGATGGAGAAGCCAAGCTAATTGCTAAGTTAACTTAGTTAGCAGCTAGCGCGTTTTGTGGTTAAATGATTGAGTAGACTTGACAGTGAAGAGAGCTCAACTTTTTTTTTAAATCTATGTAGCTTTGCTTCTAGACAAGAAAAGACATTTTGCTGCAATACAGAATGTGAATTTAAGAAATAAAAACTGTTGATGATACAAAAAAAAAAATTATCATTGTCTTGTTATAGGGTTCCCGGGATTGACCTGAAAAATAAAATTAAATGAAAAGAAACGCTCTCCAAATTTAGAAAATTGCTCCTCCAATGAAGTCTTTGATTTGTAAAACTGCTCTGAAAAGAAAAAAGAATTCTTACAGGGGAGAAATTTGATTAGGACCCTCTGTTATCCTGAACGGCAAATAAACAGAACTACTACATGTACCCCAAAATGCCATAGGAAGTGCCCTTTATCAGACCTGCATGATCCAGCTCAGAGACCCCCGTGGGAGTTCAGGGACCAGCTTGAGAGCCACTGCAGTACAGGGTAGAACAGGACTGCGCAGGGCCCACCGGGGCCATCCATCTCTAAACGAAAGCAGCGTCCACTTTATAACCCTGAGCGAGTGAGGAAATGTTGCCAAAAAGCTCTACTTAGAAGTCCGCGGGACGGGCGCTCTCGCTCTCTCTTTGGCTCACCGCTCTGCCGCTGTCTCATCGCTTTTTTTCCTCTCGCGCGCGCATGGACGATGAGGCCAAGCGCTCCATCATCATCACATCAGCGCTGAGGGGGAATACAAATGATACAAGTGTTTGTCGATATAAGAACACGGCACCTCAGAGTGTATTTACTCGTCTCTCACGGAGACTGATGACCGCACCTGGATCACAGCGCAGCGCAAACAGAGGTCCTCACTCTAACCCCAGCGTTGCACTGCAGTGCGCGGTTAATTAGGCTTAAATAAACGATTAGTATTTTTTCGTCAAATTGAGGGTTAGGTAGTCATCAACCGACAGACTTTTCTTTGCTCCAAAGTGCTGCCCGTAAAATAATGCTGTGGTTAGCTCAAAATGCTAACGTCGCGCTATTAATGTTTGTCAACTTGATCGGTGATTCCACGCGATGGTGCTAGCCACGTAAAAAAGGAAGCTAGCTCTCTTGGTTGCAGTTTGTATCGGGCAACTGCCCCAGCAATCTGTTTGCACGAGCGATCATCTTTTGTCGTGCATCATTTCCTTGTGTCCATTTGATTCGCTTCTAACCAATCGTTGGTGATGTTGGCTTTGATGAAATCATCAGGGTCAGACTAAAATGCGCTCCAACCTTTCCAGCCGAACTTCATTTGACCTTCTCTAAAAATTTGAATGTCCAACTGTTCAACATTTCAGTTGCACAACGTGCCCTCCTCTAACAAGGAGTTGAATGACAAAATTCACAACAGGCGTTTGATTCAGAAACATTTCCAAGGATGTCCGTTCCTGATGCCTTTCTGCGACTCTTCCGGTTGCTTTGGGTCTCCGTTGAAACCCGCTGATGACATTCTAACCTTGGCGGGGGATCAAACTCTGTGTTGGCGAGCAACAAATTGGGCACAAAATATGTCGTCAGTTGAGTACAAGAAGGTCAAATTGAGTTCCTACGAGCTCGTCCGTCTTAGCGACAGTAACTAAGAGAAGGGTGGCGTGCCTTCGCAAAAGGTCGGCGATGTGAGAACGATACGCTCTTTATCGAAAAGGACTGAATGCACGTTAGGATGCTCGGGGGCGTCGAACGCCGGTGGCGCCCTCCAGCTGGAAGCGCTCGCACAAGGACAAAAGAGGCCGGCTGTGCTGGTATGCCGTGAAAAACAGGACAAGGTTTTGGCGTGCCAAAGAGCCCTTGGCAACGAGAGTGTGCAAGGCACAATGTAGGCGGTCCATCTATCATTGCCTCCGTGATGGTGAAATAAGACACTTTTGTGATAATTATCGTTCTTACAAAGGGATGACAAGAAAAGATGGAGAAGCCAAGCTAATTGCTAAGTTAACTTAGTTAGCAGCTAGCGCGTTTTGTGGTTAAATGATTGAGTAGACTTGACAGTGAAGAGAGCTCAACTTTTTTTTTAAATCTATGTAGCTTTGCTTCTAGACAAGAAAAGACATTTTGCCGCAATACAGAATGTGCATTTAAGAAATAAAAACTGTTGATGATACAAAAAAAAAATTATCATTGTCTTGTTATAGGGTTCCCGGGATTGACCTGAAAAATAAAATTAAATGAAAAGAAACGCTCTCCAAATTTAGAAAATTGCTCCTCCAATGAAGTCTTTGATTTGTAAAACTGCTCTGAAAAGAAAAAAGAATTCTTACAGGGGAGAAGTTTGATTAGGACCCTCTGTTATCCTGAACGGCAAATAAACAGAACTACTACATGTACCCCAAAATGCCATAGGAAGTGCCCTTTATCAGACCTGCATGATCCAGCTCAGAGACCCCCGTGGGAGTTCAGGGACCAGCTTGAGAGCCACTGCAGTACAGGGTAGAACAGGACTGCGCAGGGCCCACCGGGGCCATCCATCTCTAAACGAAAGCAGCGTCCACTTTATAACCCTGAGCGAGTGAGGAAATGTTGCCAAAAAGCTCTACTTAGAAGTCCGCGGGACGGGCGCTCTCGCTCTCTCTTTGGCTCACCGCTCTGCCGCTGTCTCATCGCTTTTTTTCCTCTCGCGCGCGCATGGACGATGAGGCCAAGCGCTCCATCATCATCACATCAGCGCTGAGGGGGAATACAAATGATACAAGTGTTTGTCGATATAAGAACACGGCACCTCAGAGTGTATTTACTCGTCTCTCACGGAGACTGATGACCGCACCTGGATCACAGCGCAGCGCAAACAGAGGTCCTCACTCTAACCCCAGCGTTGCACTGCAGTGCGCGGTTAATTAGGCTTAAATAAACGATTAGTATTTTTTCGTCAAATTGAGGGTTAGGTAGTCATCAACCGACAGACTTTTCTTTGCTCCAAAGTGCTGCCCGTAAAATAATGCTGTGGTTAGCTCAAAATGCTAACGTCGCGCTATTAATGTTTGTCAACTTGATCGGTGATTCCACGCGATGGTGCTAGCCACGTAAAAAAGGAAGCTAGCTCTCTTGGTTGCAGTTTGTATCGGGCAACTGCCCCAGCAATCTGTTTGCACGAGCGATCATCTTTTGTCGTGCATCATTTCCTTGTGTCCATTTGATTCGCTTCTAACCAATCGTTGGTGATGTTGGCTTTGATGAAATCATCAGGGTCAGACTAAAATGCGCTCCAACCTTTCCAGCCGAACTTCATTTGACCTTCTCTAAAAATTTGAATGTCCAACTGTTCAACATTTCAGTTGCACAACGTGCCCTCCTCTAACAAGGAGTTGAATGACAAAATTCACAACAGGCGTTTGATTCAGAAACATTTCCAAGGATGTCCGTTCCTGATGCCTTTCTGCGACTCTTCCGGTTGCTTTGGGTCTCCGTTGAAACCCGCTGATGACATTCTAACCTTGGCGGGGGATCAAACTCTGTGTTGGCGAGCAACAAATTGGGCACAAAATATGTCGTCAGTTGAGTACAAGAAGGTCAAATTGAGTTCCTACGAGCTCGTCCGTCTTAGCGACAGTAACTAAGAGAAGGGTGGCGTGCCTTCGCAAAAGGTCGGCGATGTGAGAACGATACGCTCTTTATCGAAAAGGACTGAATGCACGTTAGGATGCTCGGGGGCGTCGAACGCCGGTGGCGCCCTCCAGCTGGAAGCGCTCGCACAAGGACAAAAGAGGCCGGCTGTGCTGGTATGCCGTGAAAAACAGGACAAGGTTTTGGCGTGCCAAAGAGCCCTTGGCAACGAGAGTGTGCAAGGCACAATGTAGGCGGTCCATCTTTGACGTGCCGACGTGTCTTTGAAGTGTATGGATCACAGCCCGACATGTGAGCTGCGTCGTCTCCGCTTTTGGCGCACACAACCAGGCCTGTTTCT
>NW_017805828.1:1406775-1408753 GCF_001891065.2 Hippocampus comes
TTTGATTTTCGTTGGCTGTTTCCACAACACATCTGAAGAAGTTCCAAGAAATGAGCGAACTCACATTCATTTCACGCTGTCGCACAAGACAGCTAACGATGTGAAAAAAAATGAACATTTGTGCTTTGAGACAGAAACAACGTACCGTTAACTTGTTCGTTGTCGTTAGTGCCACAGCGACATTGCGGATGTCACCGCTGACGTATGAACGCAACCAAATCCTGATGATGAATTCTGATGCCATATCGATGCTGTCATTGACATCAGATGCCCACTGGGATGCAAAACTTGGAAACGTAACCAATGAGGCATGCCAACCCACAAGATAATACCATATTACCGTCTACTGTGTTACAAAGGAATTGTGACAAAATGTCGCACGCACGCGCGACGCCACGTCCGCTGCTCGTATTTCATGCGGGAACCGTCACAACCCGGCGGTCACATGTAATTTAATACACATTAAATGCCTCTCTTCTATAATAAATCCTCCTTGCCCGCCCGGTGGGGCCTCTCAATTTTCCCCGGAGAGACAAAATTAGAGTTACAACCCAAAATTTACGGCGCATACATAAATATGTGGCTCCAAACTCCTTTTTTTTTTTTACGTGGCTGCGAGAGGTGTATGTCACACAACTTCCTGTCTGCATCCTGTCATAGCCTGTCATTTGGGCTTCAAGGACGCTGCGGCTGTGTAAAATGCAACCCTGTTGCAAGCCGCCTTGACACAACACAACACTTTTTTTTTTTTTGAATGGAGGCCTGAAAACTAGTGGTCGGAAAATGGAAAAACTACAAATACTTTGAAGGTAACTGAATATTTATTTTCTCACAACTTGACTTTTGTTCCCGATAATTGGAAGTCGATATCTGTAGTTTGTATTTGTGATGTTTTCAACCTCTTTGGTGAGCGTTTGAAGTAGTGGTGCCCAACCCTTTTTTTTTTGTGCAAAGGACCAGGTTACATTTTTTTTTCTCTCCATCTCCGCACACCATTTGTTGGTTTAAAGTTGCTCTAATTAACCCAAAATAATTGTCAACTTGATCGGTGATTCCACGCGATGGTGCTAGCCACGTAAAAAAGGGAGCTAGCTCTCTTGGTTGCAGTTTGTATCGGGCAACTGCCCCAGCAATCTGTTTGCACGAGCGATCATCTTTTGTCGTGCATCATTTCCTTGTGTCCATTTGATTCGCTTCTAACCAATCGTTGGTGATGTTGGCTTTGATGAAATCATCAGGGTCAGACTAAAATGCGCTCCAACCTTTCCAGCCGAACTTCATTTGACCTTCTCTAAAAATTTGAATGTCCAACTGTTCAACATTTCAGTTGCACAACGTGCCCTCCTCTAACAAGGAGTTGAATGACAAAATTCACAACAGGCGTTTGATTCAGAAACATTTCCAAGGATGTCCGTTCCTGATGCCTTTCTGCGACTCTTCCGGTTGCTTTGGGTCTCCGTTGAAACCCGCTGATGACATTCTAACCTTGGCGGGGGATCAAACGCTGTGCTGGCGAGCAACAAATTGGGCACAAAATATGTCGTCAGTTGAGTACAAGAAGGTCAAATTGAGTTCCTACGAGCTCGTCCGTCTTAGCGACAGTAACTAAGAGAAGGGTGGCGTGCCTTCGCAAAAGGTCGGCGGTGTGAGAACGATGCGCTCTTTATCGAAAAGGACTGAATGCACGTTAGGATGCTCGGAGGCGTCGAACGCCGGTGGCGCCCTCCAGCTGGAAGCGCTCGCACAAGGACAAAAGAGGCCGGCTGTGCTGGTATGCCGTGAAAAACAGGACAAGGTTTTGGCGTGCCAAAGAGCCCTTGGCAACGAGAGTGTGCAAGGCACAATGTAGGCGGTCCATCTGTGACGTGCCGACGTGTCTTTGAAGTGTATGGATCACAGCCCGACATGTGAGCTGCGTCGTCTCCGCTTTTGGCGCACACAACCAGGCCTGTTTCTACTGAAGCATTTTCGTGAAACT
>NW_017805829.1:0-402 GCF_001891065.2 Hippocampus comes
CAAAGGAAAAAAATGCCAAGCCACGTCGTGTCAAGCAGAGTCAAGCCAAGCCAAGCCAGGTCAAGCCAAGACACCTGGGCCCAATTAAAAAAAAAAAAGTCAGGCTGCCTTAAAAAAAAAGAAAAAAAAAACTCAGACCCCTTAAAAAAGCTAATAGGCCTTGTCAAGTCATTTCATGCCAAGCAAAAAAAGCCAAGTGCCTGCAAAAAATGTCAGCCCCCCAAAGGAAGAAAATGCCAAGCCATGTCATGTCAAGTCATTTCAAGCCATTTCAAGTCCAAGCAAAGCCGTCATTTCAAGCCAAGCCAAGCCGTCATTTCAAGACAAGACAAGCCAAGCCGTCATTTCAAGCAAGCCATCATTTCAAGCCAAGCCCCTGCAAAAAATGTCAGCCCCCCCCCA
>NW_017805829.1:1302-3119 GCF_001891065.2 Hippocampus comes
AACCCAACAAACCACATTTAAAGCGGTTACACGCCAACCCCCCCTCCAATAAAAAAAAAAAAAGTCAGGCTGCCTTAAAAAAAAAGAAAATATCAGACCGCCTCAAAAAAGGAAAAGTCAGGCCGCCTCCAAAAAAATGTAATAGTAGGCCTTATCAAGTCATTTCATGTCAAGCAAGAAAAGCGAAGTCCCCACAAAAATTGTCAGCCCCACAAAGGAAAATGCCAAGCCATGTCATGTCAAGTTATTTCAAGCCATTTCAAGTCCAAGCCAAGCTGTCATTTCAAGCCAAGCCAAGCCGTCATTTCAAGACAAGACAAGACAAAACAAGCTGAGCCACGCCATGATTTCAAGCCAAGCCAAGCCATTATTTCAAGCAAAGCCAAGCCGTCATTTCAAGACAGGACAAGACAAAACAAGCCAAGCCGTCATTTCAAGCCAAGCCGTCATTTCAAGCCAAGCCCCTGTAAAAAATGTAACAAGCCGAGCCACGCCATGATTTCAAGCCAAGCCAAGCCATTATTTCAAGCAAAGCCAAGCCGTCATTTCAAGACAGGACAAGACAAAACAAGCCAAGCCGTCATTTCAAGCCAAGCCGTCATTTCAAGCCAAGCCCCTGTAAAAAATGTCAGCCCCCCCCCAAAGAAAAAAAAAAGTCAAGTCATTTCAAGTCCAATTCAAGCCGAGCCAATTCAAGCCGTCATGTCAAGCCAAGCCAAGCCAATTCATCTCAAGCAGAGTCAAGCCAAGCCAATTCATGTCAAGCCATGCCAAGCCAAGACAGGTCAAGCCAAGATCCCCGGGCCCCAATTAAAAAAAAAAAAAAATGTCAGGCCGCCTCAAAAAAAGCTAATAGTTGGCCTTGTCGAGTCATTTCATGCCAAGCAACAAAAGCCAAGTGCCTGCCAAAAATGTCAGCCCCCCCAAAGGAAAAAAAATGCCAAGTTATGTCAAGCCATTTCAAGTCAGTCATTTCAAGTCCAATTCAAGCTGAGCCAATTCAAGCCAATTCATGTCAAGCCAAGCCAATTCATGTCAGGCCATGCCAAGCCAAGACCCCTGGGCCCAATTAAAAAAAAAAAAAAAAAAAAAATGTCAGGCCGCTCAAAAAAAAGCTAATAGTAGGCCTTGTCAAGTCATTTCATGCCAAGCAACAAAAGCCAAGTGCCTGCAAAAAATATCAGCCCCCCAAAGGAAAAAGAATGCCAAGCCATGTCATTTCAACCCATTTCAAGTGCAAGCCAACTCAAGGCATTTCAAGTCAGTCATTTCAAGCCGAGCCAATTCATGTCAAGTCAAGCCATGCCAAGCTAAGACCCATAGGCCCAATTAAAAAAAAGTCAGGCTGCCTCAAAAAAAAAACAAACCTCAGGCCGCCTCAAAAAAAGCTAATAGGCCTTGTCAAGTCATTTCATGCCAAGCAAAAAAAGCCAAGTCCCCGCAAAATATGTCAGCCCCCCCAATGAAACAAATAAGCCAAGCCATGTCAAGTCATTTCAAGCCATTTCAAGTCCAAGCCAACTCGAGGCATTTCAAGTCAGTCATTTCAAGTCCAATTCAAGCTGAGCCAATTCAATCCGTCATGTCAAGCCAGGCCAATTCATGTCAAGCCAAGCCAATTCATGTCAAGCCATGCCAAGCCAACCCAGGTCAAGCCAAGACCCCTGGAACCAATTAAAAAAAAAAATGTCAGCCCGCCTCAAAAAAAGCTAATAGGAGGCCTTGTCAAGTCATTTCATTCCAAGCAACAAAAGCCAAGTGCCTGCAAAAAATGTCAGCCCCCCAAAGGAAAAAAAAAGGGCAAGTCATGTCATGTG
>NW_017805829.1:3379-7836 GCF_001891065.2 Hippocampus comes
CAAAAAATGACAGCCCCCCAAAGGAAAAAAAAATGCCAAGCCATGTCATGTCAAGTCATTTCAAGTCGAAGCCAAATCAAGTCATTTCATGTCAGTCATTTCAAGTCAAGCCACGCCAAGCCAATTCATGCTCAGCCAAGCCATTTCAAGCCAATTCATGTCAAGCCAAGCCAATTCATGTCAAGGCAAGCCCCCCTCCAATTAAAAAAAAGAACTCAGGCTGCCTTAAAAAAAAAAAAAATCAGGCCGCCTCAAATAAAAAAATGTCAGCCCCCCCAAAGAAAAAAAATGCCAAGCCATGTCATGTCATTTCAAGCCATTTCAAGTCGAAGCCAAATCAAGTCATTTCATGTCGGTCATTTCAAGTCAAGCCACGCCAAGCCAATTCATGCTCAGCCAAGCCATTTCAAGCCAAGCCATCATTTCAAGCCAAGCCGTCATTTCAAGCCAAGCCGTCATTTCAAGCCAAGCCGTCATTTCAAGCCAAGCCGTCATTTCAAGCCAAGCCGTCATTTCAAGCCAAGCCGTCATTTCAAGCCAAGCCGTCATTTCAAGCCAAGCCGTCATTTCAAGCCAAGCCGTCATTTCAAGCCAAGCCGTCATTTCAAGCCAAGCCGTCATTTCAAGCCAAGCCGTCATTTCAAGCCAAGCCGTCATTTCAAGCCAAGCCGTCATTTCAAGCCAAGCCGTCATTTCAAGCCAAGCCGTCATTTCAAGCCAAGCCGTCATTTCAAGCCAAGCCGTCATTTCAAGCCAAGCCGTCATTTCAAGCCAAGCCGTCATTTCAAGCCAAGCCGTCATTTCAAGCCAAGCCGTCATTTCAAGCCAAGCCGTCATTTCAAGCCAAGCCGTCATTTCAAGCCAAGCCGTCATTTCAAGCCAAGCCGTCATTTCAAGCCAAGCCGTCATTTCAAGCCAAGCCGTCATTTCAAGCCAAGCCGTCATTTCAAGCCAAGCCGTCATTTCAAGCCAAGCCGTCATTTCAAGCCAAGCCGTCATTTCAAGCCAAGCCGTCATTTCAAGCCAAGCCGTCATTTCAAGCCAAGCCGTCATTTCAAGCCAAGCCGTCATTTCAAGCCAAGCCGTCATTTCAAGCCAAGCCGTCATTTCAAGCCAAGCCGTCATTTCAAGCCAAGCCGTCATTTCAAGCCAAGCCGTCATTTCAAGCCAAGCCGTCATTTCAAGCCAAGCCGTCATTTCAAGCCAAGCCGTCATTTCAAGCCAAGCCGTCATTTCAAGCCAAGCCGTCATTTCAAGCCAAGCCGTCATTTCAAGCCAAGCCGTCATTTCAAGCCAAGCCGTCATTTCAAGCCAAGCCGTCATTTCAAGCCAAGCCGTCATTTCAAGCCAAGCCGTCATTTCAAGCCAAGCCGTCATTTCAAGCCAAGCCGTCATTTCAAGCCAAGCCGTCATTTCAAGCCAAGCCGTCATTTCAAGCCAAGCCGTCATTTCAAGCCAAGCCGTCATTTCAAGCCAAGCCGTCATTTCAAGCCAAGCCGTCATTTCAAGCCATTTCAAGTCCAAGCCAACTCAAGCGGTTTCAAGCCAAACCCCCCTCCAATTTAAAAAACAAAAAAAAAAGTCAGGCTGCCTTAAAAAAAAAAAAAATCAGGCCGCCTCAAATAAAAAAATGTCAGCCCCCAACCCCCCCAAAAAGAAAACAAATGCCAAGCTATGCCAAGCCAATCAATTCATTTCAAACCGTCATTTCAGGCCAGGTCAAGCCAAGCCAAGCCAATTCATGTCAAGCCATGTCAAGTCAAGCCCCCCAGCCCCCAATTAAAAGTCAGGCTGCCTTAAAAAAAAGAAAAAAAGTCAGGCAGTCTCCAAAAAAATTTAATACTAGGCCTTGTCAAGTCATTTCATGCCAGGCATAAAAAGCCAAGCCCCCACAAAAAATGTCAGCCCCCTAGAGAAAAAAAAAAATGCCAAGTCATATCAAGCAGTGATTTCAAGCCATGTAATATCATTTCAAGTGAAGCCCCCCCCCCCCCAAAAATGTCAAGCCGCCCAAACAAAAAAGTCAAGCCTCTATCCCCAAAGAATTTCAAGTCAAGCTCCCCCCCCCCAAAAAGTCAGGCCGCCTCAAAAAAAAAAAGTAACTGACACTGCCTGCCTAGCATGTTAACCTATTTGAGCCAAATCTTGTTTACTGTTGTAATCTTCATACTTTATAAATTCACATTGGCTTCCAAGTACGTGTACATGTTTTAATGTGACAGTTACTGTATAAGGTTTTATAATTTTACAAAGAACAACAGAGTCTTGTGTTGCTGGTGTAGAAGGCAGCTCTCACTTGACTCGTAGGCTTTCGGTTCACGCAGAGATCCTTCTGCTGGAGCTGATGACGGTGTATCTTCTTCTTCTTCTCCTTTCGGCACGTCCCTATTCAGGGGTCGCCACAGCGAGTCAGTAATTTCCATCCGCCCCTGTAAACCGTCCTACCAACTTTAAATTGGAGAAAAACATGCTGTGGGTAGCGCGAAGAAGTTCATCTTGTCTCCTTATGAGTTGAAATTGTTGTCTGACAAAAGAAGAAACTTTTTTTTTTGTTTTTGTTTTTGTTTTGTTTTTTAGTGAAGAAAAAAAAGCCGAAACTGTCAGCTCGGGAAGAGCTTCACTGTCATTTCAGCTTTCGCCTGACCGGTCAGTGTTGGTGGTGCCATTTCAGACGAGCGGGCTAAAGCAGACAAGCGGGCTCACACGTTCTCACACAGTGGGGACGTGTAATGGGAATTTGACATATAACAGCGCTAAATAGAAGTAACTGTTCATACTATGAATGCTGACCAATTATTTTGCGGATAAGCAAAGGTACGGTCAGCATTCAAAAGTTGCATTCGTCTGTACTCTGTGTAGCTGCTCAAATTGCGCTGGCCTTCACCACCTCCCAACGAGATAAAATGAGAGCGCAAGACGCGGAGGGGGAGAAGGCTCCCTTGACAGATCTGTGAAAGATGTCCCTCCATGTTTTTTCCTTTTCTTTTTCTTTCTTAAAGTTTTTTTTTTTTTTTTAATAAAGGAGATTTATTTTTCTTGTCCAGGGAAACCAAGACAACGAGACGCATTGCTTCAGAGGGCGGCAAGGGGTTGGAGCACAGCTCAAATAATCAAAAATAAAAGTTATCTCGCATCCTGTATCTTAGTGTTGTGTTTGTGATGTTCAACAGACTGGTTCCCGGTGCGACATCGACCACTGAGAGTACAAGTGAATCATCGCCAATCATGTCCCTTGTGTGAGTGGCCATGAAAAAGTTTTAAAGCGTACAGCGATCCCTCGCCTCTTAGCGCTTAAGTAAACTTTGGAAGCAGTATACTTAAACTACTTTTGCTCAGGACTGTATTACTAAATTATTATTATTATTATTTTTTTTTTACGTGGAATCATTCATGAATGTTCAGATTTGGTTAGTAAACAAAAAAGTCATGGGATCTTCACCAGGATTAAAAACTGCAATCGTTTGACTTCATTTCAAAGATTTCGTACACTGCATTTCAATTCTGTTTGATTAAAGGTCCTGTGAGACAGTCTTTCGTGCACATGACCTTTACAATATTACAGTACTGGAGACAATACAATTTTAATCTTTATTGGCATCATCGATGCAGAGTTGTTGTGTTCTAATTGCTACTGTCTCAATAATTTACCTCATGTATGTTTTGTTATACTGTACTTGGCATTTTCTCTTCGTGATCAAACATTTTTATTCTGAAAATCATCCCAGGTTGGATCGATCCCCACAGCCATGCAGCTGTGCTAACAGGTGACTAATTACAGGTCGAACACAAATGCCACGAGTGAGCAAAAATGCAATACAGAACAGATTGTTGCAGCTCACAGTGATGTTTAACAACAATGGGCAGTCTTGTAGCCACCACCACCTTTCCCATCTCATGACATCAGGTTTTGGACAGATGGGTTCCGGGTTTGGCTGCCGTGCGCAGATCCAATGTTGCTCGCCATGGTCCAGGGGATGCTCAAGGAGTTTAGCTAAATGCTCAGACGCATGGAAAAGAGGGAAGGTTGGTGCCGTCGGTCCACAACAACATGAACAAGATGACCTTGGCGGTTATTTCACTGGTTTAAGGTGAGGCTTTCTTATCCTTGGTGGGACTTTTGTCAGGGTTCACCGCTCATCACGTCCAGCTACCATGACTCCATCTTGTCCTATAACAAGTGTAGGTTCCCTTCTTTCGCCACCTTGAGAATGTTATACAGAAAATTTGGCGACAGAACACGACATTTCCTGCTCCCTTCCAGAATTATAATAGTTCACTCCATCCTCATAGATTACCTGCAGAAACAAGTCCTATTACTGGAAATAAAATGTTTTGTTGCTACACGCAAGAGTATATGATAGCAGAGGAAAAACAAATGAACAAATTTCACAAAGTGTTTTATTAAAAAAAAAAAATTAAATAAATAAAATATGGGTGGCCCGGGGGGCCCGAGGTTA
>NW_017805829.1:7925-14198 GCF_001891065.2 Hippocampus comes
TGGTTGGGATAGGCTCCAGCAGCCCCCGTGACCCTTGTGAGGATAAGTGGATCGGAAAATGGATGGATGGATAAAATGCACGAAACACGTGATGTTGTGCCCTTTCTTATAGCTGCAGCTGTTGTGAGAGCGAAAAACATGAAAATACAGCCCTTTGTTCTGTTTGTAATTATTTGTATTGTATGAGTTCCAGCTGGATTGGAGGGTGTTTCCCTCCAGCGGCGCACCTGCCTCGAATCATGATAAGCCTTGTCTAAAAGGACTGCCACACTGACAACCCGTGTTCAGATCATTCCTCAACTTGCTTGTGACTTTGTCTCCCAGTGTTGACTTCTTTCGCTACGTGGCATGAACCAGAAAGAACGTCTAACTCTCAAAATGAGGAATCGAAGCTGAGTAGTTAGCATTTTTGTTGTGTAGATCTACTCTGTTTGTCGTAAAAAGAAATGGTTTTCCATCTGTCGAGCTGATTTTTATGTTTCCTTGCCTTTCGCAAGCACTTTTTGGTTTGTTTTCCTAACACATCTAGGTACAACAGAGGTGATTGCGCTGTTTTTTGTAACCACCATAATTTGAACCAAAGACTGCAGGGGAAGCTCAGCTTCCCCTAAAATGTCATATTTGATCACTTATTTTTTTATGTGTGTACATACAATTGTGTGTACGTGTCATTGACTAAACATGCGCTACAATGCGCTCAACTTTTGTTCTGAATCAGCTTCTTATTGGTTACGACGCGACTCTCTTCACATTCATTCCTGCAGCTTCACTGTGCTTTGAACTCTCTAGATGCCCAGCGTCCGCGCGGTCGATGCTCAGCGCGCGGTCGATGCTCAGCGTCCACACAGTTTAGTGTAGGTTGTCCCAATGCACTGAAACGAGACGAGTTATTGGATAAATGCTGGTTCTGTCCCGCCCATTGGACACTCAGCGTCTCTGGGAGTCTATGGACAGTGGGCGTTTATCGGCTGGCAGGCACGCTCAGCTTTCTGCATGATGATTGGATGATCTGTCTGAGGCTGAATCTCTTTTTGACTGACAGCGAAATGAGCCAATCACGATCTTATGGTGAAGGCATCCTTTTCATTTTTTTGAAAAGGAACGGAGAGTAGAATTCACGTAGAAAAAAAATGGGCGCATTTTATGATGTAGGCCGAAATTGAGCTTCCCCTCCTTGACAGACCAGCATCCACCACTGCAATACATAGTTGGATGAAAAATACCTATCGGTCACAAATATAAAACAATGCATAAAAAAAAAAAAAAAACTGAATAGGAAGTCAATGTGTCTTTATGCAGCCTGACAACGCATTCTTACACTGCTGTGCTAACTAGTTGATTGCGTGCTATTTCTAACCTCAAAATGTTAGAATTGCAGTATTTGTATGAATGACATTTCTAGGTGTTATGTGACGAAACAGCAGGCCAGGTGAAAAAAAGAATAAAAAGGCAATTCAGCCAGGATCCAGGTAGGAGAGTTTTCAGTTTTCTTTATTTCCAGGAGTAACAGTTGACCAGTTTTTGAGCAGACCACGTGTAGCTCTGCTCTCCAAGTTGTCTGGCGCGCAGTGACTTCCTCATTGCTCTTTTGAAGGGAGTTCACTTGAGCTTCAGGCCAATCAGGTCCAAGCAACAATTGGCCTTTCCCAGGTGGTTGCAATGACCTCCCCTGAAATAATTAACGCACTTTGTAAAATGCTAAGTATCACACAATAACAGTTTTGGATGGAGAGAAAAGTGCACCTTTCTTCCATCCAAAATCCACAAAAAAACAGAAATTTTAATATATGTCTTTCGTCATCATGACATCGCTCACCCCCTGTCCGCCAAGTTCTGACAACCTCGACAAATAATCAGCAATAATGTTTTTCTTACCCTGGCAATGCTCAATGGTGAACTGGTATGGCTGAAGGGCAAGACAACACCGCAGTATCCTGGCATGTTGGTGTTGCATGGAGTGCATCCACTTCAGAGCCCAATGGTCAGTTTGTAATCTGAATTCTCTTCCAAGGAGGTAGTAACGAAGGGATTCCCCAGCCCACTTGATGGCGAGAGCTTCTTTCTCAATGGTCGAGTATTTCCTCTCCCTTTCAAAAAGTTTCCTACTCAGGAACACGATGGGTCTCTCCTCACCAGCACTGCCTTGCACCAGCACCGCACCAAGACCAACATCTGAAGCATCCACTTGCATGAGAAACTCTTTGGAAAAATCTGGACTCTGCAATACAGGAGCTTGACAGATGAAAAACTTCAAGGCCTTAAAAGCTTGTTCACAGTCTGCTGTCCACAGTAGAGGAGATTTAATGTTCTTCTTTGTGAGATCAGTTAAAGGAGCAGCTAATGTGGAATAAACCTTCTATACCAAGTTGGTATAGAAGGTTTATTACCAACCAATCAGCCAAAGAAATGTTCTCAGTTGCTTCTTGGTCTGGGGAACTTTCTCCACCTGGGGCTTTATCTTCCCTTTCCCGATCAAATGCTGCAGGTAACTCACCTCTTCTTGTGCCCAAGAGCATTTACCGGTACTCTCATTAATGGTGAGACCAGCCGCCTGTATTTTTCCAATGACAGTCTTGAGGTGCAGGAGATGGTCCTCCCAACTTTCACTGTAGATCACGACGTCATCGAGATAGGCAGCTGAAAAACTGGAACAGTCCTTGAGGATAATGTCCATTAATCTTTGGTCTGCATGGAGCACCTGCGACCTTTCAAAGAAGAGCCCTAACCCCGGAATCTGAAAAAGCAGCGTATTCTTTACAGGTGGGGTCGAGCGGGACCTGCCAGTATCCTTTACATAGATCGAGAGTTGTGATGAATTTGGCTCTCCCCAATCTTTCCACAAGCTCATCGATACGAGGCATAGGGTAGGAGTCAAAACATGAGATACTATTGAGCTTCCTCATGTCTGAGCAGAATCGTAGTTGAGATGAGTCATTTTTGGGTACCAACACAATCGGGTTAGACCATTCACTTTTAGATGGTTCTATGATTCCCATATCGAGCATTGCCAGTACCTCCTGCTTCAGTGGTTCCACCTGCCGCTCTGGAATCCTGTATGGCCTCAAACGCACAGGTTTAGTTTCTTTGAGCACAATCTTGTGGGTGACGAGATCAGTTCGACCAGGTTTATCTTTGAATAGTGAAGAAAATGATTCCTTTACCTCTGCCACCTGAATTTGTTGCTCTGGGCTGAGGTGTAACGGGGTCTCTTCAGGATTACTTCCTTCCCTCTTGGGTGTCATCTCAGCCTCATCCATCTCCTCCGTCTCAGTCACTGGAATTTCTCTGATGAAGAGACTTTGGGAGCTGGGTGTCTCCGATTGTTTCTCAGCATATAGCTTCAGCAGATTCACGTGAAGAATCTGCTTCTTCTTTTGTTTGTCAGGACAAAGAATCTCATATGTTACAGGTCCTATTTTCCCGGTCACAGTGTATGGGCCCTCCCACTTTGCCAGTAGCTTACTTGGTCCAGTAGGCAACAATATTAACACCTTCTGTACAGGGTGCAAATCTCTCTCTCTGGCATGTTTATCATACCATACCTTTTGTTTTTTCTGACTCTCCTCCATACGTTTCTTTGCCATGTCTCTGAAATTCTCCAACGTGTCCCTCATTTGAAGAATATAGGAGATGGCACTGTGTGAGGTCGCCTCTCCAGCCACCCAGTTCTCCTACAGCATGTCCAGGGGTCCACGGACCTGTCTACCATAAAGCAACTCAAAAGGTGAAAACCCAGTTGACGCCTGGGGCACTTCTCGATAAGCAAATAACAGAAAAGGCAGCCATTTGTCCCAGTCTTTACCAGTTTCATGAATGAACTTCCTCAACATTTGTTTTAACATTCCATTAAATCTTTCAACAAGACCATCATTTTCAGGATGGTGAGGAGTGGTTCTTATTCCGTTAACTCCAAGCTGGATATATAGGCCTTTCATCAGGTGAGACATTAAGTTTGTGCCTTAGTCTGTTAATATTTCCTTAGGAATGCCTGTTCGAGAATAACTCAATCAAGCACCGGACTACATGTTTTACCTGCATAGAACGAGGTGGATAAACATCTGGATACCTGGTTGCATAATCATAGATTACAAGAGCATACTTGCATCCTGAGCTACTCTTTGGCAACGGACCGATAATGTCCATGGCTATCCTGTCATATGGAACACTCATGATGGGTAATGGCTGTAAATAACCTCTATCTGACTTTTTAGCTGGTGCAACCATCTGACAAGTGCCACATAGCCTGCTATATTCCTGCACGTCTTTGGCCCTGGCCAATAGAATCGCTGACTGACTCGGTCATACGTTTTTGCCTGTCCGAGATGTCCTACCCATGGAATAGTGTGTCCTAAATGTAGGATGAGCTGCCGGTACATGGTTGGAACGGCCAATCGAGGTGCTGCTGTGTCAGAGAGATACAATAAGTCATCTTTTAATATAAACGGGTCTCCAGTGATTCCTTGCAAGCTCTTTTTGCCACCCACTGGCACCCCATCAACTTCAAAAACCTCAAACAGTGATTTCAAAGTTGGATCATTTTTCTGATGTTCTCTAAAATTCTCAGGAATCTGCCACTCAGGTTTAATGATTGGGCTCTCAATACCAGTCTGTATTGGGAGGTTAGTAGGAACACTTCCCCGGTTCTTTTCCTGCCTACGCTGCCATCTAGTTTTCTTTACCTTACCTCCTGCTTGGACAAGTGTATCATCAAGATTAGGCAACGGTTCCAACCCTTTAGTTTGAGACCTAGTGACTGCCATGCATGTGCAATTTTTTGAGATTTTCTGGACAACATGGTCCAATATAGATAAGTCATCCCCCAAAACAACATCATAATATAAATTCTTCAATAAACCAACCTTAAGTGTGAAAAATTGGCCCTCAATCCCAAAAGTCATATTGGTCGTGGGATAATCCTGACTGTCACCATGAACACAAGTGATATTTACAATCTTCTCATAATTGAGCAAGTCACGACTGACAAAATAGGTTTAACTTGTGTTTGATTGCTGCCTGTGTCAGGCAGTGCTTTTACCACTTGCCCATTTACAGTTACAGAGGTTGTATGTCTATATCTACAATGATTTCCCTGTGGAAATATTTCTTGCCCCGCTCTAGGTACTCAACAAAATTCTACAGCTTTGGGTTTTCGTACAGGACACATGGAAGCCTTATGGCCAGGTTGTTAACAGTTGAAACAAATAAATTCACCTTTTGGTTGTAACTTTGCAAACTGTCTCTGAGCCCCAGTGTCAGCATTACCCAAGTCTGCCGGTTGAATGGGTCGGTGTCCTTCATACTTGAGCTTCACAGTTGGCCTCTTCTTCCTGTAGGGCTCCCGGTGTGCTGCCATGTAGCGCTCTGCCAACTCCGCTGTTTCCTCTCCAGTCTTCGGATTGTGCTCCTTTACTCAAATGCGAACCTCAGGTTGAAGAACTCTCAAGGACTGCTCCAGAATGACAACTTCTCCAATCTGGTCCTTGCTGCGATGGTCTGGGCGCATCCACCTCCTGTACAGTGCTTTTAGTCGATTATAACTTTCTTTGACAGTCTCTCCCAAGGGAACGATGGTGCTGGGAAACCTCTGCCGATATGTTTCTTCAGTAACATTGTATTTGAGTAACACTGCTGCCCTAATAGCCTCATAGGACTCTGCCTGCTCTTCATCCATGCCAGCATATGCTTCAAGTGCCCTTCCAGCCAATAAGGTCACTATTCTGGCAGCCCACTCATCATGCCTCCACCCCCAGGTTTTTGCTATTCTTTCAAACCTAACAAAAAAAACTTTCTGCATCCTCTCCAAGATCTGGGATTCTGGGTTCTGACATCCTGGTAATTGCAGTTTGACTTACAGTGGAAAACTGTGGAGAATGGGCATGTGGTAGGTAACCCTGAGTTGGAGTTCCTTGTGCCGGAGGAAGGTTTGTCAGCCTAAATATTCCAGGGTCAAGGGTTTGAGCCTGTGATTTTGGAGGGGGATAATGTTGACTTGTTTGGCCATCGAATGTCCGGTCTTGCTTCCTGGTGTGCATCTGATCTCTTAACTCATTGATCTGATCAATCAACATTTCCTCTCTACGTTTAGAATATTGCATGAAGTCTCTCATTTCTTTAACAATTCTCTCATCTAGTGGATCTCTGGTCGTACTCACTGTCAAAGTCTTAGGCCGAACCACTGGTTCCATGTCACTTCGCTCAGCTCCACCCTGGACTTGGCAACTGTCTGATGCATCAGAGAAAAAGGCAACAGCTTCTTTTCGGAGGAACTCAACA
>NW_017805829.1:18408-41500 GCF_001891065.2 Hippocampus comes
GGAATATCTTTGTATCTACAGCTTTTTATCATATGCAGTGATGGTTGTTCGTCTGTGTGCCCTGCGATTGGCTGGCACCCGGTTCAGGGTGTCCCCCACCTACTGCCCGAAGACAGCTGGGATAGGCTCGAGCACCCCCCGTGACCCTTGTGAGTATAAGAGGATCGGAAAATGGATGGATAAAATAACAATATTGCATGAAACACGTTATGTTGTGCCCTTTCTTATAGCTGCAGCTGTTGTGAAACATATGAAAAATACAATACTGCCCTTTGTTCTGTTTGTAATTTT
Source organism: Hippocampus comes (assembly GCF_001891065.2). Lineage (NCBI taxonomy): Eukaryota > Metazoa > Chordata > Actinopteri > Syngnathiformes > Syngnathidae > Hippocampus > Hippocampus comes. The sequence continues at coordinate 18,700 of NW_017805829.1, forward strand.
TTGTGAGTTCCAGCTGGATTGGAGGGTGTTTCCCTCCAGCGGCGCACCTGCCTCGAATCATGATAAGCCTTGTCTAAAAGGACTGCCACACTGACAACCCGTGTTCAGATCATTCCTCAACTTGCTTGTGACTTTGTCTCCCAGTGTTGACTTCTTTCGCTACGTGGCATGAACCAGAAAGAACGTCTAATCATCCCTGGCGGTCGTATTCCGTGCCGTGGAGTGGTCTTCGGATCTAGCTGTCCGAGGCATCTCGTGGGAAGCCCCTCAGAACGCAGCATGCCGGGACGGAATCCATCACTTCCACGCTCCTGGTTCCTCTCCCTCATGCAGTTGTCCAGTATTAAGGTGATGTCTATGAACTCCTCCAAATTAGAACTGTCGTCGCGGGTAGCCAGTTCATCTTTGAGGAGCGAGTTCAACCCGCGGCGAAACAGCCCACACAATGCTCGGTCGCCGTAACCACTTTGGGAGGCCAAAATCCAAAAAGTGATAGAATAGTCCGCAACAGATTGAGTTCCTTGATGGAGATCTAGCAACCGGCCTTTGGCCTCTCTTCCCCGAATTGGGTGGTGGAACATCCGACAAAACACGGCAACGAAGTCGGAGAAGGAAGACCGGAGGCCCGGTTGTGCTTCGCTCACTGCCAGTGCCCGTGACGCCGCCTGACCAGTCAACAAGCTCATGATAAATGCCACCTTAGAGTCGTCACTGACATAAGCGGATGGTTGCTGATCAAACACAAGCGAGCACTGATGGAGGAATTGTCCACACAGCCCATGTTCACCACCATAACGTGGAGGGTGTGGCAGTATTGGTTCCCGACTAACCGTCGGGGAATGGACGGGTACCCCCGTGGTATCTCTTTGGATTTCCGGGGTTGGCGTTTTCCAGCTATCTAAACGCTCCACTCGCGACCCTAAATCCTCGAACCGGTGAGCCAGCATGGAGACCGCGTCACGGAGTTCTGACAGCGCCTGGCCCTGCTGACTCACCAGTTGTTCTTGGCTGGCCAGGGCGGACAAAATCATCTTGGCATCCACGGGATCCATGGTGGCCGGAGAATTCTGTCACGTTACGAGTGAAGCGAGGACATGCTTCATTCGCAAACAAATGAGATTTTTTTTGGATCCCTTAAATAGCAGACCCCAACAAGAACTCCGTACAGAAAAATAATGTTTATTACAAGAATCGCAAGAGATAGAAAAAAGAAATCGCTGGTCCAAAGTGAGGACCACGAAAACACAAAAAACCCGATAACAAAAAGCGCTTGCACGAAAGGCAAGGATAAACTCGACACTATCAAAACGAAAACTGTACAACACAAAAGAAAACCGACGTCTAGAAGCAACAATCACGAGAACGAGAGCGAGAATAAATGACACATGGGCAAAAGCAGCGGCACGGCATACAATTCTCCGGCAAAGCAGAGCCAGAATGACGGTCCTAATATACCAGGTGCATAATGACAGATTGGCTGCAGGTGTGCAGCAGCAAGAATGCTCAGCCTGCCACCTGCTGCGGAAACCGGAACATGACAAACACCCAGGTACTTGTAAGAGGTTACCCTCGCTATGTCTGTACCTTGGATGTTCATCAGCGCAGGTGAGGACCGTTTCCTGCAGAAATCCACAACCAAATCCTTAGTTTTCCCGGGGTTGATCTGGAGGTGATTCTGCTGGCACCAGTCCACAAAGTCCTTCGTCAGTCCCTTGTACTCCCGATCGTCTCCCTCTGTAATGAGACCTACAATCGCAGAGTCATCAGAGAACTTCTGAAGGTGGCAGTTTGGAGTGATGTATCTGAAGTCCGAGGTGTAGAGGGTGAACAGAAATGGTGTCCCCTGCGGCGTCCCAGTGCTGCAGAGAAGCCTCTCTGACTCACAGCTTTGTGACCTCACATACTGCGGCCGGTTTGTGAGGTAATCTGTAATCCATGATGTGAGGTGTAGGTCCACTCCGGCGTGCCACAGCTTGTCCCCAGTAGGTTGGGCTGGATGGTGTTGAAGGCACTGGAGAAATCAAAGAACACGATCCTCACAGTGCTCCCAGCATTTTCCAAGTGTAACAGCGGAGAGTGGTGGAGGTAGATGATGGCGTCCTCCACACCGATGCCGGCTGGTAGGCAAACTGTAGCGGGGCCAGTGATGAGCTCACCAGCGGTCGCAGGTAGGCGAGGACGAGTCTCTCCAGCGTCTTCATCAGGTGAGACGTCAGTACCACTAGTCTGTAGCTGTTGAGCTCCTTCGGGTGGGGGCTCTTGGGCACTGGGACCAGGCACGAAGTTTTCCACAGCTGTGGAACTCTGCCCAGCCTCAAGCTCAGGTTGAACATGTGCCGGACAATGTCACACAGCTGGAGCAGGTCCTGAGGAGCCGGGAACTGATCTTGTCCGTATGGTGTTTGATTGCTGCTTTCGCTGCCGTGTACTGCCAGGTTGTTCCTTCTTGGTTTCTCTCCGACCCTTCTTTAGCCTGTTCATCAGCCATCTCATTGCCCATCACCCCGCAGTGGCTTGGACACCATGTAAAGGTTAGGGAACTCTTTCTTTGATGATAGAGCAACAATATCTCTTTCATCATCGTCTTGAAGTAGGGTGGAGGGATTCAAACTCTGGATCCGTTGTAGTGCTGCCTTACTGTCCCCAACAATCCTTATTTTCCTTCCCTCACACTCATCCCGGAGGAGATTCAGGGCCCGCGTGATCTCTTTCAGTTCCGCCTGGTATGAGGAGCACCAAGGGCCTGCTGGTATATTATGTGTTCCTAAGACATTTGGGTTAGTTGGGTGTCCCTCTGTTATAACAATCCCTGCTCCTCCATTGATGTTTGCTGCTGATGTGGATCCGTCCATGTACACCACTCGTCATATTTAGTCCACGTCTTGGCCAATCTGTCAATAGCAATTTTCCTATCTTTTTCGTGATCTTCACTCGCTCTAATTTGAAAACCAGGTTACCTATTGTCATCCATGGTGGTAGAAGACCTGGCAGATTTTGTGGTTTACCACTTTAGTTTTCCACCCTTGTTTCTGCGTTCGCTGTATGGTATCTTTTTCTGCTAGCATCTGGCGAGGATTGGATTCACTCAGCCTGTATGACTTCTCCAAAGCAATCGTATTTAGTTGTTTGGCCCTGGTAGCAATGGTAGGTAGATCTGCTTCAGCTAGGATAGCCTCTTTGGGGGTTGTGCGTACCTGTACAGTAATTGCCCTTCCAGCATCTCTCTGGCTCGCTTCCAGTCTCTCCAGTCCAGTCCCTGGTGTAGAAATCCATGGGGTCCATGCCGGCGCAGCATACTCAATCATCGATCTTTACAGCTGTGATGAAGGTAGATCATAAGGCCTCCTTATTGTAACCCCAGTCTGTGTTGGCCAATCGGCGCAAAGCTGCTGCCTGCTGCTTAACCTTTTGACTGATCTTGCTCACATGTGTGCTGAAGGTTAATTGCCGGTTGTTTGTAAACCCTAGGAATTTCGGGTTGGGGTTGTACTTCATACGACTACTTGATAGTGTTTGAGATGGTCTTCAATTGGCCTCTTGTGTGTTAGTCGAGAAAAAGGAGCATTCAGACTTGGGTGCCAAAATGTTCATCTTCCACTTAGCACCCCACTGTGTCAGTCTTAAACGTTCTGTTTGTAGTTCCTTTTCTGCTATTTGCAAGTGTTATGCGGCGAAACAGCAGGCCAGGTGAAAAAAGAATAAAAAGGCGATTCAGCCAGGATTCAGGAAGGCGATTTTCCAGTTTTCTTTATTTTCAGGAGTGACAGTTGACCAGTTTTGAGCAGCCCACGTGTAGCACTGCTGTCCAAATTGTCCGGCACGCAGTGACTTCCTCATTCATCTTTTAAAGGGAGTTCACTTGAGCTTCAGGCCAATCAGGTCCAAGCAACAATTGGCCCTTCCCAGGTGGTTGCAATCACCTCATCTGAAATAATTAGCATTCTACAAAGTGCATTAAGTACAACAGTTTTGGATGGAAAGAAATGTGCACCTTTCTTCCATCTAAAATCCACAAAAAAAACACTGAATTTTTAATACATGTCTTTCGTCATCATGACATCGCTCACCCCCTCTCCCCCAGATTCCGACAACCTCGACAAATAATCAGCAGTAACGTTTTTCTTACCCTGGCAATGCTCAATGGCGAACTGGTATGGCTGAAGGGCAAGACACCACCGCAGTATCCTGGCATTTTGGTGTTGCATGGAGTGCATCCACCTCAGAGCGCGATGGTCAGTCTGTAATCTGAATTTTCTTCCAAGGAGATAGTAACGAAGAGAGTCCACAGCCCATTTGATGGCTAGAGCTTCCTTCTCAATGGTTGAGTATCTCTTCTCCCATTCAAAAAGTTTCCTACTCAGGAACAGAATGGGTCTCTCCTCACCAGCACTGCCTTGCACCAGCACCGCACCAAGGCCAACATCTGAAGCATCCACTTGCATGAGAAACTCCTTGGAAAAATCTGGACTCTGCAATACAGGAGCCTGACAGATGAAAAACTTTAACGCCTTAAAAGCTCGTTCACAGTCTGCCGTCCACGGTAGAGGAGATTTAACGTTCTTCGTGAGATCTGTTAAGGGAGCTGCTAATGTGGCAAAATGTGGAATAAAAAACCTCCTATACCAACCAATCAGTCCAAGAAATGATCTCAGTTGCTTCTTGGTCTGGGGAATTGGTATTTTCTCCACAGCCTTCACTTTCTCCACCTGGAGCTTTATCTTCCCTTTCCCGATCAAATGCCCCAGGTAACTCACCTCTTCTTGTGCCCAGGAGCATTTCCTCTCATTAATGGTGAGACCAGCCGCCTGTATTTTTCCAAGGACAGTCTTAAGGTGCAGAAGATGGTCCTCCCAACTTTCACTGTATATCACGACGTAATCGAGATAGGCAGCTGAAAAACTGGAACAGTCCTTGAGGATAATGTCCATTAATCTTTGAAAGGTCGCAGGTGCGCCATGCAGACCAAATGGTAAAACTGTGTAGTGGAAGAGCCTTAACCCCGGAATCTGAAAAGCAGTGTATTCTTTACAGTTGGGGTCGAGCGGGACCTGCCAGTATCCTTTACAAAGATCGAGAGTTGTGATGAATTTTGCTCTACCCAATCTTTCCACAAGCTCATCAATACGAGGCATAGGGTAGGAGTCAAAACATGAGATGCTATTGAGCTTCCTCATGTCTGAGCAGAATCGTAGTTGAGATGAGTCCTTTTTGGGTACCAACACAAATAGGTTAGACCATTCACTTTTAGATGGTTCTATGATCCCCATATCGAGCATTGCTTGTACCTCCTGCTTCAGTGGTTCCACTGCCGCTCTGGAATCCTGTATGGTCTCAACCGCACAGGTTTATTTTCTTTGAGCACAATCTTGTGGGTGATGAGATCAGTTCGACCAGGTTTATCTTTGAATAGTGAAGAAAATGATTCCTTTACCTCTGCCACCTGAATTTGTTGCTCTGGGCTGAGGTGTAACGAGGTCACTTCAGGATTACTCCCTTCCCTCGTGGGTGTCATCTCAGCCTCATCCATCTCCTCTGTTTCAGTCTCTGGAATTTGTCTGATGAAGAGACTTTGGGAGCTGGGTATCTTCGATTGCTTCTCGGCATATAGCTTCAGCAAATTCACGTGAAGAATCTGCTTCTTCTTTTGTTTGTCAGGGCAGAGAATCTCATAGGTGACGGGTCCTATTTTCCTGGTCACAGTGTATGGGCCCTGCCACTTTGCCAGTAGCTTACTTGGTCCAGTAGACAACAATATTAACACCTTCTGTCCAGGGTGCAAATATCTCTTTCTGGCATGTTTATCATACCATACCTTTTGTTTTTTCTGACTCTCCTCCATATGTTTCTTTGCCATGTCTCTGAAATTCTCCAACGTGTCCCTCATTTGAAGAATATAGGAGATGACACTGTATGAGGTCGCCGGTCGCCTCTCCAGCCACCCAGTTCTCCTTCAGCATGTCCAGGGTTCCACGGACCTGTCTACCATAAAGCAACTCAAAAGGTGAAAACCCAGTTGACGCCTGGGGCACTTCTCGATAAGCAAATAACAGAAAAGGCAGCCATTTGTCCCAGTCTTTACCAGTGTCATGAATGAACTTCCTCAACATTTGTTTTAACGTCCTCGCTGACTTTTTAGCTGGTGCTACCATCTGACAAGTGCCACATAGCCTGCAATATTCCTGCACATCTTTATATAGCCCTGGCCAATAGAATCGCTGACTGACTCGGTCATATGTTTTTGCCTGTCCGAGATGTCCTGCCCATGGAATAGTGTGTCCTAAATATAGAATGAGCTGCCGGTACATGGTTGGAATGACCACTCTAGGTGTTGCTGTGTCAGAGATGTACAGTAGATCATCTTTTAATATAAACGGGTCCCCAGTGATTCCCTGCAAGCTCTTTTTGCCACCCACTGGCACCCCATCAACTTCAAAAACCTCAAACAGTGATTTCAAAGTTGGATCATTTTTCTGATGTTCTCTAAAATTCTCAGGAATCTGCCACTCAGGTTTAATGACTGGGTCCTCAATACTAGTCTGTATTGGGAGGTTAGTAGGAACACTTCCCTGGTTCTTTTCCTGCCTACGTTGCCGTCTAGTTTTCTTTACCTTGCCTCCTGCTTGGACAAGTGTATCATCAAGATTAGGTAACGGTTCCAATCCTTTAGTTTGAGACCTAGTGACTGCCATGAATGTGCAATCTTTAGAGATTTTCTAGACAACATGGTCCAATATAGGTAAGTCATCTCCCAAAACAACATCATCATATAAATTCTTCAATACACCAACATTAAGTGTGAAAATTTGGTCCTCAATCCCAAAAGTCATATTGGTCGTGGGATAATCCTGACTGTCACCATGAACACAAGTGATATTTACAACCTTCTCATAATTGAGCAAGTCACTACTGAATAAATTAGCTTTAACTAGTGTTTGATTGCTGCCTGTGTCAGCCAGTGCTTTTACCACTTTCCCATTTACAGTTACAGAGATTGTATGTCTATGTCTACAATGATTTCCCTGTGGAAATATTTCTTGCCCCGCTTTAGGTACAGAACAAAACTCTACAGATTTGGGTTTTCGTACAGGACACATGGAAGCCTTATGGCCAGGTTGTTGACAGTTGAAACAAATAAAGTCACCTTTTGGTTGTAACTTTGCAAACTGTCTCCGAGCCCCAATGTCAGCATTACCCAAGTCTGCCTGTCCTTCATACTTGAGCTCCACAGTTGGCCCCTTCTTCCTGTAGGGCTCCCGGTGTGCTGCCATGTAGCGCTCTGCCAACTCCGCTGTTTCCTCTCCAGTCTTAGGATTATGCTCCTTTACCCAAATGCGGACCTCAGGTTGCAGAACTCTCAAGTACTGCTCCAGAATGACAACTTCTCCAATCTGGTCCTTGCTGCGATGGTCTGGGCGCATCCACCTCCTGTACAGTGCTTTTAGTCGATTATAACTTTCTTTGACAGTCTCTCCCAAGGGAACGATGGTGCTGGGAAACCTCTGCCGATATGTTTCTTCAGTAACATTGTATTTGAGTAACACTGCTGCCCTAATAGCCTCATAGGACTCTGCCTGCTCTTCATCCATGCCAGCATATGCTTCAAGTGCCCTTCCAGCCAATAAGGTCACTATTCTGGCAGCCCACTCATCATGCCTCCACCCCCAGGTTTTTGCTATTCTTTCAAACCTAACAAAAAAAACTTTCTGCATCCTCTCCAAGATCTGGGATTCTGGGTTCTGACATCCTGGTAATTGCAGTTTGACTTACAGTGGAAAACTGTGGAGAATGGGCATGTGGTAGGTAACCCTGAGTTGGAGTTCCTTGTGCCGGAGGAAGGTTTGTCAGCCTAAATATTCCAGGGTCAAGGGTTTGAGCCTGTGATTTTGGAGGGGGATAATGTTGACTTGTTTGGCCATCGAATGTCCGGTCTTGCTTCCTGGTGTGCATCTGATCTCGTTAACTCATTGATCTGATCAATCAACATTTCCTCTCTACGTTTAGAATATTGCATGAAGTCTCTCATTTCTTTAACAATTCTCTCATCTAGTGGATCTCTGGTCGTACTCACTGTCAAAGTCTTAGGCCGAACCACTGGTTCCGTGTCACTTCCCTCAGCTCCACCCTGGGCTTGGGAACTGTCTGATGCATCAGGGAAAAAGGCAACAGCTTCTTTTCGGGGTAACTCAAGCTCCAGGCTTCCCGCAGCCTCTTCAGCGCTCTCCGGTTGAGTCTGGTTTGGCTGTGCTGCACGGCTTCTTCCTCTTCCCACATTCCTCACCTTGGCTTCCTCTTTTCTTTTCCCACTTCAGCAAGGCGTACCAATCCCACCGCTGCCACCAATTGTTATGCGGCGAAACAGCAGGCCAGGTGAAAAAAGAATGAAAAGGCAATTCAGCCAGGATCCAGGAAGGAGAGTTTTCTTTATTTCCAGGAGTAACAGTTGACCAGTTTTTGAGCAGACCACGTGTAGCACTGCTCTCCAAGTTGTCCGGCACGCAGTGACTTCCTCATTCCTCTTTTGAAGGGAGTTCACTTGAGCTTCAGGCCAATCAGGTCCAAGCAAAAATTGGCCTTTCCCAGGTGGTTGCAATGAACTCCCCTGAAATAATTAGCGTTCTACAAAGTGCATTAAGTATCACACAATAACAGCTGTGGATGGAGAAAAATGTGCACCTTTTTTCCATCCAAAATCCACAAAAAAACAGAATTTTTGATATATGTCTTTTGTCATCATGACACTAGGCAAAAAATATAAAAGAAATCCAATTAAAAAGTCTCGTGCTAAGTGAGCATGACTTCACACGAACAAAACTCTCTTTCCGGTCTACCACGTGTTCTTAAACCGCTCGGTGAATTACATCATTGCGCACCGTTGCTAACCTCAGCATAATAATTACAATAAATCTTTGAATGAGAATCAAATGTGAAACAATCAAATGGAAAAATCAGTGAATACTGTAACTGAGCATGTCTTGTGCCTTGTGACCACGTCTTATCATACCGCGCACCATTCGTAACCCGAAAACATCGGCACAGTCTTAAACCGAGGACCATTTTTTGAAACGTATGCACGAATGAGGCCTGTCCGCGGAGGCGTGAAGTTGCCTTTTAATAACATGCCGGCAGATGTCACTTTTTTAATCTCGGTGTCGTAAATTATTAAACCGCTTTTCTTCCCCCCTGTAGAGCCTGAGATAGTGTGGTCTTCTTATTCTTTTCTGAAACTGTATTTGTGGTCCTTTATGTAACAGTTGGACTTAACAGCTCTCCAACTGACGTTACTGAATGGAAACTGCACTGAGACTAAATATCAGTCGCTAAAGTGATGTCATTTAAGCTTCCGCAGTAGCTGTGAAAGCTTCTGAAAGCTGTAACATGCCGAGAGAAAAGGAAAGTAAGGCGGCGTGTTATTGTGGGCAAATCGACTCCAGCTGAGCCCGAGTGTGCGGATCAATAAAAATCATCAAGACGGCGGTTGAAAAATCTCGATTCGTGCCCGTGCACCTCATTCCGTCTTTCACCTCCTCCGTCTGGGAGAAATGTCAGGAGAACAATAAATGTATAAAAAGGTCAGCGGCGTACTAACAGACCCTTCCGAGATTTCATTACGTGTGCTGCTGGCTGTGGCGGCGGCGCTCGGGCAGCAGCGCTGACATTTGGTTTGTTTTTACACCGTGTCGAGTCTCGCACACTTGTAACTCCTATTAATGTCAGAGGCAAAGATCTCGGGGGCAGCGGGGTTGAGTTTATGACTACCGTGTGGAAGAAACAGCCAAACGGCGCTGCTGTGACTCAAACCGCACGTCTGCCATGGACAATATAATCAATAAGCGAAGAAAAAGAGGTAAAGTGGGAGGGAACTCTTTTGCTGACTTTTAGCTGTAGTCCAAGAAGTTTAAAGTTTGGTTATGTTGCCTGACTTTGTGCAACCAATCAAGGCAGCTGATATCAACTATAAAAAAAGCATTTGACTGCATTTACTTGATTCGCTCGGGCCAAAATGGACAATCAATGAATCTATTTTTATTTATTTTTCTAATGGGATGCCAGAAGCTCTGTGAATGTTCTGAACTTCTGTTTCAAGCCAGTGTCTTTGAACTCGGTTCTTCTTCCTCAGATCACAATCTGGTTGAGATTGAATCAACGCTGCCTCTGCTGACTGTCGCTAGGAACTACACTTCATTTCCACACACCAAGTTCATACAAACATTTGACAGCTTTGCCAAGCGCCACGTGTAACCAGTTGTCAAAAATTTTTAAATCTGTTGGAAGAGGTCGAAGCAAGATCTGTGCTGACACAACAAGATCCACTTGCCAACCCAGCAATTTTCAAATAAGCAGATTATCTCAAAAGAAGAATCACATCAATTTTAAAAGACAAATTGAGCCAGGAGGCTTATGATCATTAGAATCGAAAATGAGATTAGTTCACATTTTCTGTCATTTAAAAAAAAAAGGCTTTTGCTGACTGAAAATGACATCATAGTTTGCTCAGGGCTCAGCTCACGACCAATCGCGGCTCAGCTTGCGAACATCACATGACCAAGACCAGAAACCCTTTTCAGTTGATCAGTGGCCGTCGAATGAGAAGGATAAAAAGGGGTGGATTTTGCTGCTTGATTCATATTGCACAAACGCAATATTAATCATCATACCATGTTTAGATTATTGGGGGTGCGTAAAACATTTTGTAAAGAAAATTTTTTAGTTGATTTCCCCTTGAACAATCTATTTTTTTCCCCCCCAAGGATACCACACGACTGTCGCCATAGCATTTTTTTGCTGAACGAGTTTATTTTCATTTGGATCCTTTCATAATCTCATCAGATATGATCATAATAGTCACCTACACGTTTTTGTTGGGTGTTTTTTTTTTTTTTTTTTTTGGTGTGGGCAATTTCAACTCTAGTTCCTCTTAAATAGAAGGATACCACATGGGTAAAGTTGGATTTTGACACTTCAGACGTTCCGCTTTAAAAGTCGACCTGGCATTCAAATCATCGCCCTTGGGTTTTGAAGTTGGTATTTTGGTCATCGAATGAATGTGAGGGTGAGTCGACACAAAGCTCAGGCACAGTTAACCCCAGCTCAAGCCATCCGACACGCATTTAAAGAGAGTAGCGCTAACAAATCACATGACTTTGTATGAAGAGATCCATGTGCGTGAAGAGACAACTGCAATTTATCACCTCGGCCATATGAAGACATCAAACTAAAAAAAAAAAGTGGTCCAACAATGCCTCGCTGGGTCGCCGGCTTTTGCGATGCATCAAAAACGAAAGAACGCCGAGATGATGTACTCGCTCAATCGCTTTGAGCTCGTCACAGCTCATAAATTACCATCAAGTTATTTTTTCACATGGAATCCGACTGCTTGGGCTGGAAGATCCGTTACCCAGAAGATCTGAGATTGCGTTTGGTCATACGACTGCGGCGGCGCAGGTTAATAAAGTTTGGGCGGTGGCGTGTAAATTGTCAATTTGCCTCGGCCGGATGCTCGAGGGGTTGGGGGGAGAAAACATTGGCCGGGTGACTCAATTGACACTCCTCTCCGGGTCAGAGGTTAATGAATGATTACTGCGCTCTCCCAGCAGGCGTTGTCCGCTCTCCCGTGGCCGGCCTGCTGAAAGAAAGTCAATTTAGCCCCAGATAAATCCCAAGGAGATAATTTGCTGTGATTTAATCAAGTGCTGAAGTGATTGCGGCGGACAAGGCAAACATAACTAAGAGGAATTGGTTTATTGATCTCCTTGATCGCCGCACTTACCTACCAAATGTTTCATCTGTAGAGAGAGGTGGACTGGCCAGCCATTACCACACTTTACCAGTCGACCTCCTGCAAGTATGAAACATAAACACAGAGAAGGACACCGGGTGGGGCGCAGACCACCGCCAAGATGGAGAAATTGTGGTCTAAATATCAACGCAAAAGGATTCCTGACAGCCCTGCGATTGGCTGGCAACCAGTTTGGGGTGTACGCCGCCTGCTGCCCGAAGACGGCTGGGATAGGCTCCAGCATACCCGCCACCCTCGTGAGGACAAAGCGGCACGGATAATGGATGGATGGATGCCCGACAGATTCAAAATAAATCCGTCTGCAACTGCGTTTTAACCCTTTCAGGGGCAGCGGTTACTACAGTGGACAGCTAATCGTGTTATCAGGTTTACCAGATTTACAGTATGAGCTACAAGTGTTTCAGAAGATGAGGATGACATTTTGTTTCAGCCATCATACACAGGGAGTTATAAAAATACAAATAAAAAAAAAATATATATACAAATAAGCAACATTTGTGAAACTAAGCCTGCCACTGTGCTGTTTTTATGATATAAACAATTGTATTTATTCATAGTTCCTTTGTAAATAAATAACGACATACTTGAATCGTTACTGAAGGTTGATTATCCCGTTTTATAGATTTTTCATACATGCACTCACTGGAACTGATTAAATTGCCCGGTAGTAATTGATTGTTTTTTGATATAGTGGTTCAGAGTTTGCAAATTTAATTTGTTCCGAGACTCTGGTCATGAAGAAAAATGTTGCAGAACCATTTTTTTTTTAATTGAAACGAATGGAAACAGAGTTCCTCAGTACCAGCCTCAGAATCAAATTTTGTATGCAGTCAACCTTCCTTTCATTTCATCTGCAATAGTTTTGCAAAGTGATTCAAAAATAAAAGGGAGATGAATTAGAAATTGTTTTTGGGATGTTGTTGTCCATCCCGCTGCCGCTTCATACAGATGCTGCGGGTTCAATACCGAGCTCTGGATAAAAGTTGAGTGGGCCGCATGATGAAGGGCATCTGATGACGACTTGCTGTGGTGACCTGTGATGGCACAAAACAAAAGTTGCAACAATCTAAATCTACTGGGTTCTTGATCGGCAGATACTGTACTCTGTGTTTCAGAATTAACTCACTAAGAAACTAAGAAATTTGGGAAAGGAAAAAAAATAAATGACAGGACTTGTGTTTCAATAAGTGGACGAGATAAGCAGAGGATAGTGTTGCCATTGTCGCGGCATCGATACCAACTTTGAAACACGTTATTGGCACGAACGTGTCGGCCCGTGTGACCTCAACTCGACGACTCCCGCTGGCTCCCTGACCCCGCCGGGCCAAATGGGAGGAGCGGCGGAGTTCAGTGTGGATTTGATTTCACTCGGGGACCAGGTGCGGGCTTTGTACTTGCCACGAACCGTGCTGGTGCTCCGGCCATGCCGTCCACGGCCCCATTATTCAAGCTTCGCGTCAGCAGGCGGCGTGACAACATGTCAGAATCTACAAAGGCACCCATACACCACGACTACATTACGTAAGAATACAATGAGCTTTAATAGTGGGCAGGGAGACTCCATGCTTCATTGTGTGCCAGTAGGTGTTGCTGTTTTGGTTAGCAAGAGAGTTCAAATAGTCTCAGCAGTGAATTGCTCAACAATGCTTACAGTAAATGAGGGAGTTGCAGGTATCACCTGTTTATTTATTTATCAATTTTTTTTATTCTGTCAGGCCTTTTTTTGTCTACTGTAACAGACCATCTTACGTTGTTTAAGGTTTGTTTCCAAAATAAGGTTTGACGTACTGTAGGTTTGATAGAAGGATGCCCTTATTGACTCCAATGCTCCCCATTTATCAGGGTATGGAGTTGTTCTGGCCCCTCGGCCCCTTGGGGGGGTTAAGGTTTAAGTAGAAGATGCAACCAGGTGACATATTGTAGGGAAGGCCACTTTTTGAAGAAATACAGTGCCAGTAAATTTTTAAGCTCTGGAAACTTATTTAGAGTGATTTTATCGACCAAAAGTACCACGTTCTTCTCCCTGTTTAAAAAAGTGTTTTCAAATAAGGCGGTCGTGCAGTTTTTGTGAAGGCAATGAGTAAAAAACAAGCACGGGATGGCCTTCAGGAATGAAAGTTTCCCGAATGGCCGATGTATTTCCGGGCCGGTACTGGCCATCACAGCCGCTCACAGCCATCCAGCATCTGCCCTCCGCCCCCCGTCGACGATTATTTTTCGGCAAGTTATGGCTGACATCAATGTCTATGCCTGGGCCGAAATTTGGTCCCGGCACATCTCTGTGCTCCAATGGTCGCTGAAATTGCCGTGAAATTAGATATTTTGTTTGCCTTATGTCATGAAATGTTCACTATTTAATCGGGACCTAATCCTTATTTAAAATTCCGGGGGTTGCCAAAAGTTGGAAACTTTCTGTTGGACTTCATGGGAATTTATGGAAATTGATACAGGAATTTATGAAACCACACGGGATTAGAAAGGAATTTTTAATTAATAATAGGGAATTGAGATGTAGTCTGGGAACACGTATTTAAAGTTAAACATGATCCTGACTAAAACAACCAGAATTCATGCAACTACAGTGGTACAGAATCTTGACGTATGAGTGCCCCAAGTTCTTTTTATTTGCTTGTAATGTGAGCTAAGATTTGAGAGTCTTGGCTCCACTGCAGCACGAGTGAAGTGAAAGAAAAAATGGCCATATGATGAAGGGGCTACAATGCCCTTGCATGTGGGCAAGGAAAGCTACTATATCTATTTTGCAAGGTTGTCTGCTCATGACAAAATTTGTGCTTAATTTAACATGATACCTTTCTATTAAATGAGCCTCATTTCCTGGTAATTCCCATCGTTCTCATGGAAAAGTTCCAATTTCAAATGTTTACAAAATTTGCCAGTCGCTTGAAATTTTTCCACAAACATTACCAGAAATATTGCGGGTAAAAAAAAAACAAACTTCCACCCCTTAGCAATCCACTTAAATGTCATTATTTCTTTGAGCGTGGACGTATTCGTGTTGAGGTGCGGTTAAGCGTCGCTCACGCCGTTTTATTTGGCCGACCTGATGATATGCGAGGCCCGCATCTGCTTCCTAAATCACAGATGAGATCAGCGGATCACGGCGCGAGCCCAAATGCCGGCTCGAGGCTTCATTTCTCATGGTGGTGCTGGACAGTTGTCCTGTGGATTAATGGTTCGCTGAAGACCCGAATCAGAGCCAGATGAAAGCCACCAAAAGGGCCCTCATTTTTCCCCATTAATCATCCTTGTTTTCTTTGCGCTGATCTTTTCACCCTGTTTTTAAGTACCTGTCCCTTATCCAGAAGGGGGCTCGTCCAGGGTCCAAGGGGCCAACTGGAGGCCTGTCAGATACACCTCCCCATCCTGCCCCCTAACCCCCCGCCCCCTCTCCCTCATCGACTCCTCCCGGCTAGTCCCTGGAGCGCAGAATCAGGCCCTCGGGTTTAATGGCTTTTGTAATGGCAAATTATACCGTGTTACAAGGGTAAGATTAATTGAAGTGCGCTCTCGGGCCGTTGCACGGACGACGGTGTAACATGAGAGCTTGGCGACATACTAAAAAAAAAAAAAAAAAAAACGGAGGCGGCTGTCTGGTCAGGCGAAGGTATCCGAGACTCCTGACCTCTTGTGACGTTTAACCATAGCTTGTGTTTTGGTTACCCCGAGGGGGCCGTCTGACTCTGAAAAAATATCATCATCATTTGTAAAATTAACCAATTGTTTTGTCACATTTTTCAACACCGCCATCATTCCTGCACTAATAGATTGTTGAGAGGCTGTGAACTTTGCTCCCAATCCGACATGAGTGTTGTTACTGTAAGATGCGCGAGTGGACGATGCTCCGTTGTTATTGCAGCTTCAAGGTTTTGATTTCAAATATGGGCCCAAAACCGTATTGAACAACACATTCATACAAGGCACAGCATCCATAAAAAAATATACAATCTTTAAGAAAATATTGACAGGGAAGTTTATTTACTCACCCTCATATGTCAGGATGAGAGTCTATTAGAAATAAGTCTCCCCTTAATTGGACCCATTTTTACGATAATATTGAACTGTTACCAGTAGAGTAACATTTACTTGGAGTTTCAAACAGAATAAAAATGACAATTATGGAGAAATGCAGCAAAACACCGTCAGGAACTCAGGCAGACAAGGAGGAGTTAATAAGTCACGTCGCTCCCCAGAAAACATAAACATGAAGGCACACAACATGTTTACAACGTACTGTAAACAACTTACACACTTGAGTTTATCCTGTTTTGAGTTGAGACTAAGGGCTCTATATTCATGCCTAGCGCAAGATCGGCGAACGGCGTAGCACAAATTTGTACATGGGCGGGCTAGGCTCGTTTTAGTCTTTTCACAGACACGCACAGAGCTTGGCGCAGGTGGAATCAGGCGTTTTGCGCCATTATGGGTGTGAACACAGCCGACTTGATTCACAGCCAATGAAAGTGGTTCCTCAAATTCCTTTTAAAATGGATCTGCGAGCGGTGCAGTCCTTGACACGGCGTAAGGAGAAACTGATTTGCTGGAGATCGATGTGTGCAGAGTACGTTTAGAAGGGACCGCAAGGAGACTCCACAGGCGGATCGTCGTCAGCCAGGGAGATTACAGAACACCGTTCTGAAGTTGGCGCTTGGAGACTACATTCCACCTCGATCGGTATATAATAAATATAATAATACAAATAATGTGTTCACTTAATTGTAGACCTGATCCCAGCAAGCGTCAAGTCTACTTTCAGCCACCGAATTGTCAGGTGCACTGGGGGCCTGTCAAAGGACACGCCCTCGGTACACCGGAACGCTCACCATGGTGTGGAACCCTCTGCCAAATGCCCAAACAAAGCGCGTGGCCCTGGCGCGAAAATCACTCGTCAGTTTTTGCACTCAAGCGCACCTGCGCTCGTCTACGAATACAGAGCCCTATGCGGCAGACACTCCATCTATTGGACGATCATGCTGACGTCCTTTTACTGGTGGAAATGTGACTATGAGCTTCAATGCTTTGAGTAGCCAAACATGAGTAAGATGCTGCACTGCGTAATCCCGACGCACTCCAATAGTTTGGACGGACGGGGAGACCGTCAATCAACTGCCAAACTAATGAGGTGTCCCCCAGCTCGAGATAAAAGTAAAGTCTCACGGCGAGAGACTCAACCTTTTCACACTCGCCACACCTCAATCAGTGTGTTGGAACGTGGCGACATTTAACTGCTCAAATCTGCGGTCCACGTGCATCAAATTTGCATTTTGCGACTTTGAGAAAAGTGGAGCGTCTCGGTGAGTTTTTACCCCCCGAACAAAATTTGACCTCTTTGAAGAATGCGGTGAAGCATGAGGAAGAAGGGCGGGCGGGGAACGAGAAATGCAAACGAAATGGGAGGCCGAGCACCCCGCACATATCTCATCTCTATTAACGGGTTTACAGGTGACCCCAGGGATCCTCGTAAAAGTTTACGTGGAGGTTTCAGTTGGAGCTCTCTTTCAAAGAATGAAAGAAATTGGTTGCTTTATGGTTCGCCTTCAGAATTTTATGGCATGTTTTACTTAAGTTCTCTCTCGTTTTTTTTTTGAACAGATCCTGGTTCCAATTAGTGAAGGAGCAGAGCTGGCGGCGGCGAAAGCGAGCACCTCTCAGTGCTCTCCGGCCGGCTAAGACGACGGCGGAAAAGAATGAAGGGGACTCTTAAATAATGGTTGATTTCGGAGGACACCTTGAGGTCAAGTGTACGGGCAAAATGCGGTCACGAGGTCGGCCCTGTGGCCTTCGTTTGCAGGTGAAAATGTGGGAAAGTCAACGCAGAGAAAACTGATCTGCTCTTGCTCTATTAAGTGGATGTTTGGCAGAGTTCGGTGTGGACGTCTCAAACTTAATTTACAATTAACCCCAGATTTTTCCAAGCACTTTGTCTTCGGGCCAACAAAGTTCTGCGAGGATTAAGTTTGGAATTTGTGGTTCTTGACAAGAGATGCTAGCCCTTATCGCTATTAGCGTGAAGTATGTGTTTTGAGAAGATACCGGAACCTTGAATACTATTTTACCTTGACGATGGAATTAGATGATGGCATCGCGATAGCCACTGAAATGTGGTAATATGGAAGCAACTAAGGGTGGAAGGACTTCACATGTTCTGTAGTCGACGCTAAGGTGATGGTAGCCCAAGCCACATCAATTCACCAATGATAATATTGATTTTTTTTCAACTCGCTATCTCCGCTTTTGCCAAGCAAGCTTGCTCGCTCACTTTCTACCTTTCCATTTAATCTTTTCCATTCTTGACAACTGAGCTTTTAGGTCTGAGTCGAGTTTGAATCGCTTTGATGCAGTGTGGTTCGAGTCGGGTGTGTGAGTCGATGGTATGGGTTGAATGAGCAAAGCTGTCCGGCGACTGGAACGTGACCCAAGTAGAGCCGAAGTCGATGAATCAATGGTGTCATTGAGACTGCGGTTTTTCAGCATAGCTCAGTGGTCCCCAACCGTTTTGTGTCCAAAACAAGGTTTCATGAAAACTGTGCTGCAAGATGAGACATCACGGCCAGGCTAAAGAAAATGAAGAATTTCTCGGTTTCTATTTCACTTGTCATTTTCGCAGTGTTGCCTTTGTTTCTGGCTGCCAGTCTCCCTGCTCCGCTGGTCGGACTATTTTGGGATGAGCGCCGATCTGCATGGATGAGGCTCGTACTCTGATAGCTATTGTGATCTGCAACCAGCTTATTTGCACATTTTCAGCCGCACACAGCTGTGTCAAGACCATATTGCCTCGCTGTTGGCGCTCCGCATAGCGGTAGTCAGGTGATGACATCGGCCAACTGGAAGGCGAGGTGCGATAAAACATGATTGGTTGGCTTCAAGTTTTTGACGATGCAGAATTATTATCAGTTCAACGTCGAGTAGGCGGCTTAGGAGAATATAAATCAATAGGCATAGTATGGGTAGGAATTTACTGCAGTCGGTGTTTAAGCAAGAGTCTGAAAAATATTGTAGGTATTGCAAGTTCAACTTGAGATCAAGGTTAGGCTGTCATCACCTTTACACCGATCATAATTAATGATGGGAACTTTCATTTCGGAATTTCCCAAATGACGGATTGACAGCTGAAATCAATTGACGTCAGAAGTAAATCATTTTTATTTTGCCAACACATTGGCCACTGACAAACGTTCCGGTCGACGGGACGCTTTGGATCGAGTGGCGGACTCGCCGCGGACTCGCCGCCAAGGCCTCCTCTGTCCCACCATCAGGCAAGAATTACATTTCTCTCTGTGGTCCGGTTTGGATTTGGGGATAAACAGGAAAGCCCAGGCAGAGCTTTGGACGGCGAAGGAGCCAGAACCGACGGAGCAGAAAAAGAGATCAGGCTGGGTACAATTGGTTTTAAAATTAGAACCACTTGGGACTCAATCATTGAATGGACTGTGAATCCAGAATTTGTCAATGATTGAGCATAATCATCCCAAGTGGACTCTTTCAGTCCAAGCCACGCAATAGTGCAGAGCTTTTCCAGCCTAATGCAAAGACAAAATGAAGTTGCGTGTTTCAAAAAGCCTAAGTGATTATTGTAAGTGACATGTTGTATGCGGCCGATCTGCAGCCTGGTGAGTCAGCTGCTCTGCTGCCTATTATAGCCACTGCAGACAGGAAACAACCACTGTGTTATTGATGTAGTTCCTTCCCAAAGCTTGGCACAGAGGCACACAGGACATACGCAGGGATGTGTGTGAGTGGTTTGAAGTCCCACTCATACAAATCTACTTCCACATCAACTTTTCAGCAATATTTTCTTTGTTACTTGATTTAAATGTATCCTACTTTACACAAAACTCTGAATACAATCAAACAGTATAGAGCTAGCATTGGAAATTTACACAGAGCAAATCGCCCCCAATGCAGCATCCATAATCAGATAATTAACAACATCATTAACAGTGTTTTGTTTAAAATATATATTTTTAAAAACTCAACATTGATCATGGCGTTCAACAAAATAGTGTCAGGGGTTAAACTCGCTGTACTGTGTAAACAGAGTGGCGGGGTCGTAACAGCGGGGATCCAGGACAATTCCTGAGCTGTAACAAGAGACATCACATCAAACTGTATTTGCCTTCTTGCACAGATCCCGATATACCGTGCTATATGCGATACACTCCTGACCTGACATTGAGTTATACCTTGTAACACACAGCTGCCTCTGATGTGGTTCTAATTGCCTTTAAGCTATGAATATAACACAAACTATGATCCCCAACCATTTCATATCTAATCATTTTAATGATACAGAATAAAGAATACAGTATATGACCATGAGTATTATTTATATTGACTGCTTCTATGTTACTGCACTGTTTGTGTTCAAATCTCCATTGTTTAAAGCAGGGGTTCCCAAACCGCGGCCCGTGGGCCAGATGCGGTCCACCTCCACATTTTGCCTGGACCCTTGAACAATTCCCAGTGATGCATAATTTTTTTTTCAGTCTGGACACGTGATCGAGACTCATACATGCATAGAACGTAAGATTCTACTCCACCCTTCTGCAGTCTGTGCCCTATCTGAAATCCCACCCTCCAAAAAAAAAAAAGAAATCCTGGACATACTCCTGTCAAATAAAATAGAATAATGGCAAAAACATTAGGGAAGAGACAAATTTATTGAGAATGCAGGGTATTTAGCAAGCTGTGGACAAACGATTATTATCATTATTATAATTTTTTTTGCTCAATGCAGAGATAGTTGGTAGATATTGCATTAATTCGGTTTCTTAGTCTGCATGCTTTCTGGTTTTCACAGTGAAGTTGATGAGGGGGAGCTGCAAAACAGTAGTTTCTACAAGAAATTTACATGAACATGGTCTTTTTTCTGTGAAAAATTTAAAAAGGGTTATTTGGTTATTATTGATTTCATAAATAGTGTTATTTATTTGATTAATAGTGTTATTATTTATTTTCAGATGGTTTTTCAAGATCCCAGGAAGGGTAAATATTAATAAATGTTTACATTTAGACAGTTCTACGATCGTCACACTTGTTACAAACTGACCCCGACCCCCGTCAGAGAAGGGCCAAGTTATTTGGCCCTCACAGGAAACATTTTGGGGATCCCTGGTCTTAATGGGTTATAACTGATGCAACATCCATGCTAATTTTGTTAGCCTGTCAATAATGTTTTGCACAGACACTTGTTATGTGGTTTGATTTAACACCCAATGTAATTTTGCTTTGTCTTCTTGGGTGTGTGTGAAGGAATGGCATTAAACAGCAAATCAGCTGAGCAACGGCTTGTGTCTTAGAAAACTCTTCACTCTTAAGTGGAGGTACATTCTGTTTATCTCTTCCTATAGTTTCATTATACATTACAGTCCAACCCGCATACTCACAGTTCGGCACTGGTGGATTTACATTCTTTAAACAAAAATGGGGTTGTTTTTTTAGGGGGTTCATTTTTTTCCCCCCGTTTCTCTTTTTTTTTTGTGGAAGACGTATACAGTAATTGAATGTTTATCATTCATTTCAGGGTGTATCAATTATATGCACAATTCTCATTATTCCCGGTCCCTATCCCCCGCGAATAGCGGGGGTCGACTACAATTTTCTTCAAAGCACAATTAATCACGGATTAATTGATTTGTTTCTCATTTTGTCCACCCGACACACAAAGAGACAAAATGGAAGGAAAGAAAATGTAATGATATATAAGAGAGAACAAGTGTGTGTGTGTGTGTGTGTGTGTGGTTGTGGGGGGTGTGGGCGGGGGGTGGACTAGGGGGGTTAAAAAAAGCAAGTGTGAAAAGAGAATCCAGGGAGTGCAGGAAGCAGCAAGGGGCCAAGCGAGGATTTTTGGCTTTATTACATCCTAATACGTCTTCCATCTTGCGCCAGCGAGCAGAGGAGCGCAGAGACATAATTATATCCCCTCCGCGGGCCGTCTCCCTGTATTAGCGTCTCCTCTAGTTCACTGGCTGCGACAGAGACAAATGAGAGAGTTTTTCCAGCGGATCATTCTCATCCGTTACTGCCAGTTCCGTGTGATGGATCGCCAGCGCCAAAGCGGGCCAATAGATCATGGCGTAAAAGAGACTCGCTCGCCTGGCCCAGCTTCACAGATCATCACCCGTCTAATGCACACTTGGGTTAAGAGTCAAATCCCCTTAGTTGCTGTGCCCGGCTTGCACGCCCGCACCGACGTCTCTCCATGCACCGTATCCTCCCTCCCCTTTTGCTCACTTTCCTCTCACCGCAGTGGGCCGATTAAGCTGAAATAAATGGCTTGCAATTGTTCCGCTGACCTGCACGGGTAGTACTGCTGTGCCACAATGTGGCCTGAAGTAATTAGCTCAACTTGAATGAAGTCCGTTCAATGAAGCCATCACGTGTTCACCATGAAATGACACCTTCCAGGTTCTGAATTTGCATCTTGGAGCCACTTCCGAAAGCATCATCAGTTCCTTTCCGCGGATCGCGCTCGAAAAATAAGATACTGTACTGTAAGTTGTGTGGTGATGTTAAATAATCAAGATACAGATACAAATTAGCCGTTGCTTCATGTGGAAATGCAAAAGGCAGAAAAAATTGATGTGATGAATGGTCGTTTTTTTTTTTGTTCTCTAAAATGCCTAATGGGATGGGATAATCTCTCCAGGAATATAGCTCAATTTATTGCTGATGTCATGCTGAACCTTGGTGAAGTCTATCCACATTAGCTTCTTCACAAATTCAGATGCACATTAGCATAAGATATACTGGATGTGGAAATGCATCCATCCATCCATTTTCCGATCCGCCTTATCCTCACAAGGGTCGCGGGGGGTGCCGGAGCCTATCCCAGCCGTCTTCGGGCAATAGGCGGGGGACACCCTGAACTGGTTGCCAGCCAATCGCAGGGCACACACAGACGAACAACCATACACGCTCACACTCACACCTAGGGACAATTTAGAGTGTTCAATCAGCCTGCCATGCATGTTTTTGGACTTGGGA
>NW_017805829.1:41576-44193 GCF_001891065.2 Hippocampus comes
TCCACACAGGGATGCCGGAGCTGGGATCGAACCCACGACTTCTGCACTGTGAGGTCGACGCGCTAACCACTGGTCCACCGGGCCACCCCATGGAAATGCAAAAGGGTAAAAAAAAAAAAAAGTTTGATATTTGATTAACTGTCTTTAAAAGAACCAAATGCTTAATGGGTGGGATAAAATCTCTGCTAATGTAGCTCTTGCTGATGCCAGGCGCATAGTAAATAATCCACATCACGTTTTTAACAAATTCATATGCACATTAGCATCAATGACATGTGGAAACACAGCAAGGTAAAAAAAAAATAAAATACATATATATACAGTACATATATATATATATAAAACCTAATTTAGTAAGCATCCAATGTTGGAATTATTTTTCTGAAACATTCCAACCATGCATGAAGTCAAGCATTTTCATCTCTTCACTACAAATTTTTCTTATTACAAATTTTATCAGCTTACGAATGCGGTTTGATTAGATGCTTTTTTTTTAAATCCTTTCGGGAACAGCGGTAACTACAGTGGACATCTTATCATGTAATCAGATTACAGGTTATCATTATCGGTGCATGAAATGATTCATGTTCTGAAGTTCGCTGGTTAAACCTGTATGAAGTCATGTTGCACTTCTGTAGACAGCAAATGTTAACGTACAGCGTTCGGTTTTGTTTTAATTGCTTCAAAATGCGACAAATCCACAATTAATCTCGGAAAATAGTCAAAACTCTTAATCAGCTAACGGTTTGTCATACACATACATAAATTAGAAGAAAATACCTCTCTGACAGTGGCAATGAAAAACAAAGCGCTTGGAGAGAAGTGAACCAACATCCCTAAATAGCCTTGATAAGTCTGCTGTAAGACGAGAGAATTATTAGCACTGCTGCACATTACAGATTTCAATTAATTATGATGGGCACAGATGTTGGTTGCGTCACTCCGCGGCAGGCTTGTTTTAATGTAAATTGAAGCTGTTAGACGAGTAGAGAGATGTTTATGAACTAAAATAGACACGCTGACGTAAATAGGAGCTTCCAGAGCCAAGACAATTAGCTGGATTTACGCGACATGAAAAAAGTGACACCATAAACATTTTTTTTTTCCCTTTAGCTCTCAAGTGGCACGGCTGTGATTTGCATCATGGTAACGTAAAGAGATAGAGGTCATGGGAGAAGCTATATCCTCATATCAGAATGAATCAGGAATTCTGTATATTGAATATCTCACAATTGTTAGGGAGGGGCCAGCCAGGCAGCCTCCTGAGCCAGGGTGCACCTGCACCTCACACCTGATGCTCGCCCGCTAATTACCCACCTGTAGTTTCATCAACTCGTTTGGGCTGAGATAAGTTGGACAGTTTGGAATTTTCCAGAGTTGACTTTCCAAAGGCTGTAATAAACAACGCCAAGTTTGGGCTAACACCGTTCCTTTGACAATGTGACTGAGTGCGGTGTCAAGTGACAGATTGCCAGCCTTGACGTAACTCCTAACCACGGCAGACGCACATAAAATGCATGAAAAAGACGCCCGGTGGTCAGTCGAAAAACATCAGCTGTGAATGAAAATGGTATTAAAACCATCAAATAAGAATTATAATTGTCGACAGCGGTCAGTGGGGTAATATAATCTGTGTAAAGCGTATGAAAGCAATGCACAACTTGTGCGCATCAAAACTACAGAGAAGGCCAGTAAATATGCCCGAATGCTGGATGTTACACGGCAGGACCTTTAGGCTAAATTTACACTGCATGATTTTAGTGCCTGGACTGTGTCAATTCTAATTTCTTTTATTTTTTTTTACTCTCAAGTGGCTCAGCTGGGGTCTGCATCATGGTAGCATTAATAGCCCTGTTCACACGGCACACATTTGGTCTGACGCTGCACCGAAATATTTTGTTGCGATGTATTTTACACCGGAGCAAATTTTGTGGAGCGGTCACACGTGCAATTTCTGCTCCGGACCAAAACGACAGCAATGAGGAAGTAAAACAGGTTCGGGTCGGGCTTCTCTCTCGCGGACTTTTATTTATTTTACTTTCAATAAATATTATGGCGGACACTATTCTGTCCTTGTTCAGAATAGATCCACTTGTCGGCAGTCGTGGAATAAAGACGTGTTTACAGTCAATCGTGTGTGCTCCTTATGACTGCCACAATATATGTTTTAAAAAATGTATACTAAAACAATGTGCGGATACTAAACTAAGGAATACTTGTTTTAAAACAAACAATTTGGATAAAACAGAGAATGCGCTGTAATTTAATTGCTATTTAACTGCTAAACAGGAGCGCGGCCGGCCAGACCAGTGCGCACGTATGTTAATTTCGTTTAAACAATCCTGTAGAAATAATTTCAGATATCTTTACCTATATATTTCATTTGAATTATTCTATTTAAAGCCTAGTAAGCCGCAGGATTTCTCTGCGTAAGTAAGCAAATACACATCGAGATTTCTCTTTGTCTAGCCTCTTATTCTGTATTTCAGCATTATTTCGTTGTGCAAATGCATTGATAATGTTCATAAAAATACCTAGATTATTTTAACCGTAAGAAATCTTGCGTTTTTTTCTCCCCAAAATACTCACAAATAAAATATGAAATGTCGGGTTTGCT
>NW_017805829.1:44293-81316 GCF_001891065.2 Hippocampus comes
GGAACGGGGGTGCACGGCCGGGCTTCGTCTGTGTCGCTGGCCCCCTCGTCACTGTCGACCGGGGTCGGATTCCGTGCGTCTGGTAGCGAGCGTAGCGAGGCCACTACCCCGCAAGCGAGCATTTGCTCTGGAGCAAATTTAATCCAGCTGCGTTCACACGTGCACATTTGTTTCGGCATAGTGTCGCAAACGAGCATTTGCTCTGGAGCAAATTTTTAAACCACCTCCTGAGGTGGATCAAATTTGGTCCGGTATAAGCTCTTTAGTGGAGCTACGCCGGAGCAAATGTGCACGTGTGAATGCTCGACTGGATTTATTTCGGAGCTGCGTCGGACCAAACGTTGCCGTGTGAACGGGGCTAATGGGTGCAAGGAATGGGATGTTCTCCAATTGGAATCAGGCCTCTTACAACCATGAATAAAAATCGGATTCTGATTGGATACCTGCCAATGAGTGGGCAGCGTTTTCTGAAAGTTAATATTTACTACAAATAATGCATCTTTGGTTATCTGTTTATGCCAGTCACATATAGTGACAGAGAGAATAATTACATGCCCCTCTACTAGATGGCACACGATGCATTTAAGCTGTGGATTTTTTGTGGGGCATTCTGGTTTGCAGGTTTGTGATGTAAAATAAGTGCCTTGTCTTGATAAAGGTTTGAAAACAAAAATCATATATAGACATTAAATCAGAATTGTGGAATTGGACCAGCAGCATAAATCCCACCTCAAATTAATAGGCACTCGATTGGAATTGGTCCACTACAGTCCTGTAGTGTAAATCTAGCCTTGGGGTTCGACTGCTTTCCAAAGGAAAACAATTCTGTGTCGACTAATTACAGCCTCGATACTTGGACTGTGCACCAGCAAATCAGATGTTGTAATGCCAGGCCAGAGGATGAGACAGAAACGTCAGCTGTTCCCGACGAGAGCCCATGAGAGATGGCCAGGGTCAGAGTCCGCGTAACCCCCCCTCACGTCCAAACAGGATGTGCTTCAAGAAGGATGAAGACTTCTGTAAACGCACACGCAGAACGTGTCAAAGGACTCCTTTTTCTTTGTGAGGTTGTATTCTCCGCGGATGTGTGGGAACCAAGGCTGCCGCGATGACAGCTAACGTGGCGATGGGCGCAGCGATGAAGTCACACCATTGTTCGCGTCGTTCAGTGGCATAAACGGTGGCGACCCTGCAGGGATGAGCTTCCTTCGATGTCTTTGATGCATGAAAGTGTGAAGAACAAACAGCTTCCTTGTCGGATACGAGGAGGAAAAAAAAAAGCAGCATCTGCAGAATGGCTTTAATGAGACAGCGTCCAATTTGGCATTTGGCAGGATTCGGTATAACATTCCGACCAACTGGGTATTTGTCTTTGACGATGTGGGCACAGCATGCACCACATACACTAATCTGCCTGATGAAGGGCTCTCTCCAAAAGTGAAAATATAATCCAAGCACTTCCAGTTTGTAGCAGAGTATAGATGGCCTTCACTTATTCAGACTGAAGCCCTCATCATCATGGGAGCGAAAGCACTGGCCCAGCAGCTGGAGGTGGCGGGGTGAGAAGTGGCTCAAGTGAAAGTATGATTGAAAACACAAATAAAAACTTATGTCGAAAGTTGCAGACTGGGTGAAACAAATGAGTCTCGTCGCTCTGTGGAATATGAACATTGATTAGGAACGGGCAAGTACAAATATCAGGCTGATACCTGCCTTAATTTAAGGTATCGGGTAGTTGTGGAGTCTGCCAAATCCAGCCATAAAAAACTAAGCCCTCCTTGGCAGTAAGTGACGCTGTATTGCAGTATTAGGCCACATCGGTGAATTACAAACAAACAAACAAACAAACGAAGGGAGACTGGGCGGAGCAAATATGTTTTGTATGAATGCCCACAACATTGTGGAGTGACAACTCATCTTTGAATAGGGTGTGTCTACATAATCTAATTTTTAATAATGTAGGGGGGACTTCAGAACGTGCAGCAGGACTCCACATTTTGTCTACATTCAGGTGCTGTTCTTTTGGTGAGCAAAAGTTAAAAAGGGCTGTGTGGTAAACTGTGTCATGCCCGTGTGTGAACAATCGTGTCTTTAGTCTGTCTATACTCAGAGACAAGGGTCACAGACATAGCCCTCGGGACTACATGAGTCACCGGCGGGCCTATTTTAAAAATACTGTTGCTCTCCAGTGATGTCACAATGTGATTTTTTAGGAATGTTGAAGCAGTGATGACATGGAAATGGGAACATCGGAGGAGATTTACCAAAATAAAGTGCCGCCTATGGATCTTTATCTGTTTCTTAATTATTGTGAGAAATACTATTGTGAGACGAAGAGTGTCTTCTCATACTATACTATATACTGTTAAGGTAATATGGGAAAATATGTTATTTCAGAAGTATATCCTATCAAACTGGTAGCTTTTCGCATGAATCAGTACCCAAGAATTAGGTCTCTGTTTCAAAAAGGTTAGTGACCCCAGCCCCCTGAGAGCTAAAAAGAAGTCCGCAGTTTCTGTTCGGGGTCCCGTACTCTGAAATTCTCAAACTTTAAAAATGTTTAAATCCCAACTGAAGA
This sequence comes from Hippocampus comes, assembly GCF_001891065.2. NCBI lineage: Eukaryota > Metazoa > Chordata > Actinopteri > Syngnathiformes > Syngnathidae > Hippocampus > Hippocampus comes. The sequence goes on from NW_017805829.1 coordinate 46,872, forward strand.
ATTATTTCTATACTCTCACATTTGGTTAACTGTATGATTCAACGAGTCCCTCTCGCTGCCTCACATCTGGATTTTTGGTCTGTTTTACTGCCGCTTCTCCTCTTTAACTTCTAGACTGGGGGATGTCATTGATTTTGTGAATTGAGAATCCCTTGAGATTCTTTTGTGATTAAGGGCTACATAAATAAACCTGACTTGACGAGAGTTTCTTTTCCTGATGCTAAAGGAAGCCTGTCTATTTGAGGGGGGTGTTTGTCTTTGTGGATGACGCATGCAGTGGCCACTAATGAGGGCACACCGTCTACAAGGCGGGGCGTCCACTGTACTGTCTTTTTTATGACCCGTCTCCTCGTACCACCTTGACGAGCGGCAAGATTCACAACAACAGGTGCGTGGCGTCGTAACCTGGTCACAGGCCTTCTGCATTTGGCTAGCTAAAGACCGGGCAACACGAGACCCGTGACGAGCCCTGCGACCCGGGATACTAAAAGGCTGTGATTTATCGCTTCTGCCAGGGCTCGGCCGCGGCTGCGTGGAGAGCAGTCCACCAGGGTTAGAACGTTGATTATAAATCCATCGAGTGTGTCCACAAAGTGACACTGTGCAATTGCCTGTCTTAAGACTTTATTGCAGTCAAACCAAGAAGTGTTAGCCAGAAGAAGTATTAGCCAGAACTGTGCATTTTGTTCATATGACGATTTTACCACTAAATTAGCAATGCCGTGACAATGAGGAAGAACAGTACTAATGGGAGAATTGGGATTGTCTACAGTTATCGCCCAAAAACAAATACAAAAAAAAAACTACTATGATTGAAATCATCTTATCAAAATAAAAAATAAGGTTCGATACATAAGTCGAGAAAAAACGCACGCACGCACGCACGCACACACGCACACAGTATGGAGTAATGTGATCTGAGTGGCTGAACCTGAGGGTTATCGATGAATTTGAAATTGTCCCTAGGTGTGAGTGTGGCGTGGATGTTCGTCTCTGTGTGTCCTGCGATTGGCTGACAACCAGTTCAGGGTGTCCCCTGCCTAGTGCTCGAAGATGGCTGCAATAGGCTCCAGCGACCACGACCCTTGCGAGGACAAAGTGGATGGATGGATTTGTACATTTTGTTTATATGACGATTTTATACATATTTATATATGTGAATGTGCGATAATTTAGGGGTGGGGGACACCAATGCCCCTAAACATATGGTGCACCCGGCACACACTGTACATAGGCAGAATAATGCTTCAGCCACAAACAGTAACTGCACATAAAAGACACACACGCACGCACGCACGCACGCACGCACACGCACACACAAACACTTGGCCACCCCTTGTAGCCCCCCTCACGTCAGCTATCCTCCCATCAGAGGTAGCTGGAAGCGTGTGTTGGGGTGTGTGACTCGCCAACCAAATCACTTCACTTCAAAAGCTGTCACCGTAGACACCCCCCCTCCCCCTTCACCAAAAACGCTGCCACCTTTGCCTCCGCCCTTTTCACTGCACCCCCACAACGGCTGTCATCGCCCCGAACAAGATGTCGTGTCAAGGCGGGAAAATTACACAATAACGAGGCCCGCTTGAGATTAGGCTAATGAGAGAATCAAAACACAATTTAATTCTTGTCAGCGGCGAAGGCGTCTCTAAATTACCTTTGCTAGTCTCATGCTGATTAAGAGAAGTGTGCCAGTCAATCAGAAAGCCGGCCTCTATAAACGGCCCCAGGGCTTTTTGGACCACGCGCACGCACACGCACACACACACACACACATACACATACACACACACACACACACACACACACACACACACACACACACACACACACACACACACACACACACGTTCTATACGAATATATACACATTTATACACACTGTGCTCAGCGTCTGTGTCGACACCATTAAGAGCAAGCTAACAGTTTGGCCCCTGCTGGAAAGTTGACCTCGCAACTCTGAAAATTTTAAAAATATATTTAGCTTTTCTTGTTCCTTTCATGAAAGTACAATACAAAATGACGTCATTCAATTCCATATTAATGTTTGAATGGTTTTTAATGATTGGAAAGAAGCAGTATGAAGAACATTCTTCTTATTTATGTCAAAAATACAAAGCTTTAACCACTCTTAAGGACAGTTAAAATTAATTGGATCAATCTTCCACGTTACTTCCACGAGCATTTCACCAACACGGCGTCCGTGCTTGGCTCCTCAACCTGATGTCGCCATGGTAATTAACTGACAAATGAACACTACAGCATGTCGCGATATGGCCGACTCGCTATTCCCAAACAACCTGCCAACATATGGCACTGAATGTTACATTTCCCCAATCGCCCCTGAGAGGAAAAGAAGGAGGCTGGAAAACAGGGTTCGGGTTGCCTGGCGACAGATTACTGCTGCATCTTGGGCTCGCCGTCAATTGATTCTGCCAACATTGTGGGTTATCTGGGTCTGTGGTGCTCTCAGCTGCTCACAAATGAGGACAAGAGAGGAATCTTAATCAATTATGCCCCTTTTTGTCATTTGCTCAAGGACATGTCAGTGGCGTCAGGCAGCAGCTGGCTGCTATGCGCTCCTAGAAAGCGAGTTAATATCTTTTGCACCCTCGTGTTGGAGGATAACATGAGCAGTATGGACAAACATACTAATCGATAAATTTGGTTGATAGCGTGCAACTGATTGCTCATTAGCTGCATTAGAGAACAAATTGACTGCAAGCAGCAGTGATGCTCCTGTGTTATCCTGTATCATTGTTCTCCTTTTCCCAGTTAAATGTTAAACAGAAGATTTGTTGATTTGGCTGTTGATATTGAGGAACTCACCCAACAACAAAATGTTCATATGTACAGTATTACCACACTACCAGTGCTACTATTTCATTAAAATATTTTCCAAAAATCAGTCAATTTGTTCAGCCCCATTATTTATGTCTTTATGAGGCCCGTCAGTCATCTTATGTCAGTCATTTAAAATCAATGCGCTTTGTTATGTAGTCACAAAACAACCAACTTTAAAGAAACTAGGAATAGTAAAAAAAACATGAAATCAGTATGTTTCAAGCATCATTGCCAATTTTTTATGTAATTCTTGGCAATATTCAACGTTTAAATATGGTGCCATTATAATGGGTTCAAATACTTACCATATTGGCACACAACATCATCTTAGAGAAGTACCCCTACACAAAAAGCAAAACTACGATATAGCACTTTATAAAAACGCATTCAACTCACCAAATATGTACATTACTGGGAGTTAATGTCCATCCTCGAGGTTCTTCTCTTGGACTATTCAAAGTGACAAGTAGTCATTTTTCTAAGTGTTAGTTCTAACAAAAATAATTTTCTGATGCCATGGATACTATCATAGACAATCCACTTGGTCTTGATGTAATTCTGTTTTCTTGTTAAGAACAACAACTTTTCTTTTTTTACAGTCATTGTGGGTTAAAAAATAAAACAACAGCTCTATGTTTTTTTTTTTTTTTTTTTTTTAATGTTGCAAGTTTTGAATGTTTTAAAGCAGGGGTGTCAAACTCAGGTCCTGGAGGGCCGCTGTCCTGCATGTTTTCCAAGTCTCCCTGTTGCAACACACCTGATTGAAATGATCAGATCATCAGCAAGCTCTGCGGAAGCATGACATTGAACCTGTTCATTTGAATCAGGTGTGTTGCAACAGGGAGACTTGGAAAACATGCAGGACAGCGGCCCTCAAGGACCTGAGTTTGACACCTATGTTTTCAAGCATTGTACTGCATTTTGAGTTGCATTTTTATGTCTGAAAAGTGCCAAATAAATAAAGTTTAATTGATTGATTGATTGATTTTTGATAAACAAAGGTTAGCTTGCTCTGCTAGCTACAGATGTTGCTAGCTAGCTTTGACTACTAGTACCTACTCTCAGGATTCGGCCAAAGAATGTGAACATGTTGATTTTGTGGTACAGCTTTGACATGTTTCCCTGGAATGACTACATTTTATTGGTTAAAAAGTTGGCGAGTTAAATCGGCATTTATTTTCAAATAGGCTCGGCCTGTGCTGCTGAAAATTGTCCAGGCAGAGTTCTTCTTACCTGGCAACACTAAGGAGCTGAAACCCAATTGGCTGATAAATTCGCACTTAAATAGACTCTCCAGACAGTGTTGAATGTACAGTATTGTGTCATCGCTTGTCTTTCCTTTTTAATTGTTGAGTTGACATTTTTAAGAATAGAAATCAATCACACACTTTAATGTTTAACAGTATTCCAGGCGTTTCTGCACACGCGTAGCCCAATTAGAGTGTTCTCTGATTTCAAAAGGTACCTCACACAAGGTTCATGATGATGTATTTATCCCAAAGCATCTCAAGTCTGACAAGATCTGTGTTTTTAATGTATCTTTCAACCTAGGTTGCCTTTTTAACTGCAAAGTGGATGCATAAGGTAACATTTTAGGTTAGAATTAACTCGATAACTATGATAGCCACACATTTTAAAATATTTTTTTAGGTGTTTCTGCACTTATGTAGCCTATTCAGGATGTTCTTGGCAAATAGTACTTCAAACTAGGCCAATGAAATGAGTAATTTCCTCTGCAGATCAAAGCGGGCGTCCATGTGAAGAGAAACCACCAACATCCTCTCACTTCCTTCCACCTCGCACTGGTTCACTGATTGCCGCACGGAGCAGTAGAGCAGCTAACGCTATTTTCACCTCCTCTTTTTGTGCTCCGCCGCTCGCGCATCCGCGATTCTCCCGTAGCCATATGGTGACCCCGGGGAGTTATCCCCATTTTTCAGATAACTTCTCGAGCGGGAGGACACAAACGTGCGGGAATGACCGATCCTGGCCTCCAATTACTGTTGCGCATTCAAGAATGTGCAGGCGTAATAACTGATTGTTTGAAAGTAAAGTCCACAGGGGAACCGCAAAAGTCGAGTGGCGTTGAGATGTCGTCGAATTCGAAGTGTGACAATCGATTTATCTGGGATCATAAATTTACACAAAATCTCAAAGCTCGGACGTAAAAGGCCGGCATTCACATGCGAGTGGCCACTGGATAACTAGATTACAGTCAAGTACTTTATAAATTTGACGTTTGACTCTTTAACTATCATCGTTGTACACGTGTGTGACAATTACAAATGTTAAAATTTTTGGTGCGTCTGTGATTCACAACAAATGTGTTCTTAAAAGTGATGTCGGTAATGCATTTGAAAGTAATGCTTTACCCTAATACTGGATATGCTTTTTTGTTTTGACCGAAACTACTCATTTTAACAAATTACTTCTCTCAATGAAGTAATCTGACAACAGTTACTTTGCAAAGTCACAATTTATTCCTGTATTGCTATCAACAACGATCACAATAAGGTCAAAGAAAGCTACACTAACAGCTACTTAGCATTCAATATCAAGTGGCAGTGGCGTTAACGGCTACTTCAGTGCATCATGAAATGACATCTGACAACACTTGAAAAGAAAACATCACTGCTTTAGATGTACTTTCAATTTAGCATTGGCGTAACTGGTTGTCAATCCCATGTTAAGCGGGTCGTCGGCATTTGTTGAATATAACTACCGGTAATAAAGTCATTTGTCTTTTAAAATCGAGTAATCAGTAACTTGTTATTTTTAAAATCATCAGTAAAGTAACTAAGTTACTTTTTGAAGGTAACAGTAGCAAGTGCTCATTAAAATTGATTGAGCATTAATTTTTACCTGTTAATAGTAAAAGTGGTTCACTTTTTGGGGCACTTTTCACGAATGTTAAGTAGAAAATAACACAAAATTCATTACATATTTGCCAAGTACACGTAATTGTTTTATTGTTTTGATATTAACAGTGCGTAATTAGTTTTTCATACTTTTCCAAAATGGATTGATGGATGAAAATCTTGGGCCTTGGGTGGACTGGTTCGCATATTTGCTTCACAGCTCTTAAATTGGGGGTTTGAATACTCAACTCAAGTATGGATAGCTGTTACTTCCCTCCAGATTAAGCAACAAAAAGACATGTTGTTTCCTTTAAAAAAAATAAAAAATCCTTACTGAGGGTTACCACTAAATCACGTGAGCCCGGAAGATGTTCTCTCATGATGGCCCAGTGGTGGCGATGCATGACAGCACCACTTGACAGGGCTCCGCCTATGGATGACAGATGAGAGTGCATGTGCTGTGTGTGTGGGGCCATGATTATGAAGATTCACGGGAGAGCAGCCACACACTCACACACACACACACACACACGCACACACACACGCACACACACACACACACACACACACACACACACACACACACACACACACAATATCAGCTTGCACCAACGGCTTAAAGACATAGCAGGGTAGGCACACCAAACATATCGTCTCATCTATTTGACACAGTAATTACAGCACATGCTGATTCCAATGATGGATGAACTCCCAGTCGGGGGATGAGCATTCTCTTCTCCTCCCTTCTCTTCATCCTCGGATAAGCTCTTTGCATTCAAAAGCGTGCCTCAAGAAAGATAATCATGCTCACTTTTGATAGACACCATGACAGTATCAGATATACTCCCGCCTGCGTGTAATTTAAAACAAATGGAACAATTAGGGGATTGTGATGCCCTTGCATGCGGGCAAGGAGAGCCACAGCCACCGATGCACTTTCAGCTGTTTATTGGACGTGACAAACAATAAAATACACAATGAGGGCACTCACAAGAATGTGGGCCACAACGCACACATTCGAGTCCAGGTCCTGATGTAATTCACTAGGCCACGCCTCTTAAAGCCAATCATCCAACACATAAATACTACATTCTCCTTTGTAATGTAACACATCGAGGTCAGCAAGGTAGCAAGTCAAAGTTAAAAGCTAAGCAGAGCTGCGTTGAATTTTGTTAGATGCGCAGTTTAGTGTTAGCTTTCAACATTAGCAACTGTTTGATTGCTCTGTGAAGTTGCTGACATGATGGCAGTGATCCATGTGCCATATAAACACAGAGTAGTGTAAGAACTTCTGCTTCTCCAAGTAATATCTTTTAATTGTCTTTACAGCACTAGCATTTTGTTTCCCATGACTCGTTTCCACAGGCAATGTTTAACCCTTTCATGCACCCTGTAACCCAATAACATGATAAGCTGTCCACTGTCGTAACCACTGTCCCTGAAAGGGTTGATTTGGGCAAAAAAGCTTGCGGCAACACTTTAAATGGTTGGCGGTATTTTGTATAAAAAAGAACTTTTTTTTTCTTGTCAATACAAACTTATATTACAAGAAAATTTAAACAAATAAATATGTCAACAAAGTGCATTCCAAATGTTATTATGTCAGTGACATTGCCAACTCGTGGCCTAGCAAGCATAACACAGCAGTGTCCCTTGCTTTTGCAGATCCATGTGAATGTAGATAGTACGTCCTTGTAGAACAGGGGTGCCAAACCCATTTTCGTCGTGGGCCACATTTTATTTACTGTTTCCCTTGGAGGGCCATTATGATTGAAATCATATAAGGAAGTGAAGAATGACGTTGAAGTTACTCTAATGAGGATTTCAGCAACAAGAAAATGCTTACCATATCTCTCTTATTTATTACATATGAGAGTTGCCATGTTTGATTTGCTTTCGCAGAAAATGATGTGGCGGGCCAGATCTGGCACCGGCCTTGACTTTGACACCGGTGTTGTAGAACCTCCTCCATATTAAAATACATTTCAGTGGATTATGACATTATCCTCCATTGCCGCAACACATTTCAGTTCGATTCGAGGGGGCTGGGGGGGGGGGGGGGGGGGGGGGCACGCGGACGGACCCTCATTCTACTTCCCCCCTCGTGGGATAATGAAAAAGACATCAGCAGGCAACGAGAAGGTTTCCCGCAACATTTGCCGTGACCTTGCAGTCTCCCGCTTCTCCATCTGACAAGTTTTGATGCGTCAGGGGTGGCTGCTTCCTGAGCGATGAAGATGCTGCCCCCCCCAGTACCTCCCCCGGGTGGATCTTTGTCGCAGCATTGCTTCGCTAGTCGCCCAGGGCGACAAGGCTCCTTTCACCCTTTATTGCGCTTGCTGCTTTGGCCCCACTAATGAAGTTATGACCATATTTTATTGTATTTATCATTGTTACATCTTTGGCCTGTACTTTACATTCATCTATTTTTTTGTAAGCACTTATCCTGATCCAAAATTGTTTTGCAGACCCTCAAGTTACGGTTCAAGCAGCCCCTGGGCTCACTGACCCCAGGTTGAGACCACTACACGACAAGATATTCAACCCTTCCTCAGGAACTCCAGATGAATACGGCCTCACAAAAAAAAGATCATGTATGTCGACATGTGGCAAGAGTCGGTAGATGCTCGCGATTTTTGTTAGCAACAGAGTTAAAATGTGGCTGTGTTGGTGTAAAAGGACCTTTGGTATTCATCGAGCACACAATGGTGTCGGTGCCGCCCTCGTCGAGCCGCGGCCTGTTTCCGTTCGGACATATCAAGCCCTTGCTTCCACAGAGGATGTGAGCCGTGGGCACGTTATTGGCCTTGAATCTCAGCACCGCACGCTCTCGTGCAGGAGGGTAGGTGGCACTCAGTTGTCTGGCCTCGCGCCTTCCTGTTCGCATGGTATTTCAGAGCCCGCAAGACACACGGGGGCAGCCCGACGGAGGCACGTAAATCCTGGCTTGACGTCAGCCCGACAAATAGGTGAAGACAAATTGGCAGCTTTTCACGGCTGACAAAGTGACTCAGCGCCGTGTGTTTGTGGAGGGACGACCGCGCGTTTCCTTTACAGAGTCTCCAAGGATGAAAAAATAATACGTGTGACAATATGCTCCACCCAATCACACAACAGCAGTGGCGAAAAATAGGATGAATCACTGAGTGTTTGTTATTATTCCCGCAGCCAAAGCATGCCTGAAAATTCACCAGGTTTGGTCAGCGTGCCTAGCCTGGGAATATTATATATATATATATATATATATATATATATATATATATATATATATTTTGTATTTCAGAAATTCCAAACAGTAGCCCGGTGGACCAGTGGTTAGCATGACGGCCTCACAGTGCAGAGGTGCAGGGTTCGATTATGGCTCTGACCTCCCCGTGTGGAGTTTGCATTTTCTCCCCGTGCCTGTGTGGATGGTTATTCGTCTGTGTGTGCCCTGTGATTGGCTCGCAACTGGTTCAAGGTATCCCCCGCCTACTGCCCGAAGACGGCTGGAATAGGGTCCAGCACCCCCCGCGACTCTTTTGAGGATAAAGCGGAACGGAAAATGGATGGATTTTAAAACAGGTCCTGCGGGCCTGATCGAACCTCCTTGGGGGCTGGTTCCGGCCCGCGGGATGAATGCTTGACACCCCTGTTCTCGACAGATGAGTGATGCTGAATTGTCAGAGGTAAAAAAAAATTGCCACGCCAAGCATCACATGGTTTCGATGTTTGGTGAATATTTCAAGGATTCTCCGAGTTAAGGAAGAAAGATTTCTGAAATTAAGAACAATTAGTCCCTGACGCCACTTTCACATGTTGTCGCAAAAGTGGGTGGAAATGTCAATCATCACGGGACATATGAAAAAACTACAAGGACCTATTCCTGAAAGAGAACATGAAGTCAGCTGCCACTGAGGGCAGATTCCAGGGTTTAAACTTTGACAAACTTTTACGAGGGAATTTGCCCAAATTAGCCTCAATCAGCAGCAGGGAACACATTCTTTATTGCGACATGCACTGCGGATAGTGACTAGCGTCAATGTTTCATGATTATTTTCGAGGTTCTTTGAAAAGTTCGGAGAAATTAGCCGCTGGCACCAGTTTCATCAATCGACACAAAATTGAGCCAACGTGTCTATCATAACAGGGTGCACGAAACATCCGTGCCCAAATTTGCACAGGAAGTTGGCCATTTTCTTTCAAAGTCGCCATTTTTGGTGAATTCCAGGCCTTGCATGGGGAATTAGACCAAATGAATCAATCAGAAGTAGTTTAATTGCCGATGCCATCAAACGTGGGAGGATTTAAGGTGTTTTAAGACCTTTTTTGGACACTAATCAAAATTCTGCTTTGGCATAGGGTAAACAAAGGAGTTTCGCATGACCAGGTATAATTCAAAACAACTGGCCCATTAATCTCTTTGCATTTGCCACCGAAATTATTTTTTTCTTTCTTCCCTGTCGCTATTCCGGGTCTCGTCATAAATCTTTTGCTACGCCTTTCATCACTTCAGGAGAGGAAGACCTTATGCGGGTCTGCATCCTTGTCATGTTCGCATGTTGGCACGACCCGCCTATTGTTGAACGGCGGTGTTGGGGAGGGCCGGCACACTGGAGCTCTTTGATGCGCTAAGTGATTTACAGAGTGCCGTGCACAGGAAAGTGGCCTCCGACTCCAAATAGGAGCTCGAAAAAACAATAGCTCGGGGCTGATTTATCTCTCATCGCAGTAGTAGCTGCTTTGCGGTGACGCGCCGCTGATTGTTTTTCTTTCGGCTAACATCATTCATTTTCTATGAGGGGCTTGTCACCATTTCAAGGATGGTTTCACACATCTGAGAACTTTGGACAGGCTTACTGCTAATAACACACGTTACAGGCCCATCTTCCTGCTAAGAAGCAGGAAAATCATTTTCAAATACTCAACTGTACACAGTACAGTGTTTAATTGGCTCAATTTTATTGTATTAAGTGGTTGCACAAAAAAAAAAAAAAATCATTTGGATCCAGACTCATTACTTTAAAAAAATTATCGGGATTCAGATCATTTTATTTTGTGCAACCACTTAAAGAAATAAAATGGGGTAAATTCAACAGCAAAACTTTGGAGAGTACATGAACAGTGATGAATTGGAATATTGTGTTGCTGTTAATTGCACTGTTGCTCAATCAATACACAGCCTGAAATATGGTTACGAATTTAGGGCTAATTATGCAGATTTAACTGAAAAAAGTTCCATTTTATTTTGTCAAGGAGTTGGCACAAAAAAAAAAAATCGTGGAAAAAGACACATTTTTCAAGTAGACGATACAGCAGGGGTGTCAAACTCATTTTTCGCGTGGGCCACATTTGTGTTACCATTTTCCTTGGAGGGCCGTGATGACTGAAACTACATACAGAAGTCAAGAATAACGTTTTGTTTAAGTATTGTTTAAGTAACTATAATGAGGGGTTTAGTAACAAGAAAATGCTTACAATATATCACCGATTTATTACACGTGAAAATGTGAAATTTTGGTACACATTTTAGCCAGTATCATGGAATCTTTGTCATCTTTGATTTGCTTTTGCCATCCACTTAAAATGATGTGGCGGGCCACATCTGGCCCCCGGGCCTCGACTTTGACACCTCTGCTATACAGTATATCTACTTTTAAAAATGTATCTGGATCCAGATGATTTTATTTCAATTTTATTTTGTGAAGTGTTTGCAAAAAAAATCATCTTAAACAGAGAATTTTTAAAAGTAGACTATTCCTAGACTATATACCTACTTTACAATTTTTCCATTGTATTCGGTGCAACCAAATTGAGTAAATTAAACAGAACATTTTTTTTCAATGCATCTAGCTCATATATTTGTTTAATGTCTTTGAGGTCGTGTACAGGGGACATGTCGGGACTTTGAAAGGGGTACAAATAAACCTCAAGTGCTTATTTCTGTATTTTTCATTTCCAACAGTTACTTCTGATCCAGCAATTTGATTGGACAAATGTCATTCCGTGACAATGGTATGCCATACAACAGCACTGGAACTTAAATTTTTCTCTACTCTTCAAGGTTGATCTAAGCTGTTGATTTAGCCGACACCACCGGTTTGTGATTATCTTGTATAACTGTGGGTTGTTAAAAGTTTAGCATCGCAAAAATGGGCATATTTACGGAAATAACAGTTTGAATGGTCATCGGATACGGATGAAGGTTAGGAGAGAAGCCTGGAGATGTCACCACAAACTCCCTGGGGTGCTCATGTGACGAATTGACACATCAAAGACACAATATGTGTACAAACAGGAGCGGATACTCAGCCAACATGCTAATGTGGCTCAAAAGTGCGTAGTCATCAGTTGTCATCGTGAAGCACCCACTAAATGACATAACAGCGTGAAATGACTTGACTCTTTCTGTGAAAGTGAAAAAGTAGAACAGGCCTCATTTGTTTTAAAAAAATCAATATCGTCGCTGACTACTCTGTGGCTAGTCAGCATTTTGCGCTAATGGCTAATTCTGTGGCTAAAGTCTTTGCTTGCTGTAGTACAGTATTTGTCTTAGGGGATCCAACTCACTGATTTACATAAGCGAACAAACCATAATTTGTTGTCATTCAATACTGTTAACCAAAAAAATTCCACTTACAGAATTGAGGTTTAAATGCAAGACCCCTCCCCACATAAAAATAAATCTGTGAAAACTGAGCTATTACTTTGGGGCAGGCTAAACAATTGGCCTTGCAAGGACTGCTTTACATGTAAAAATTGTCTTACTCATGGACTTGCATATGGCACACGCACCTCTCACACAGCCCCATAGCACTGAGGATGCTCGAGTGGGGTGAGGGGTGGGAGTCTGCCCTTTAAAACGGTATCCCATTGTGTTACAAAGTGAGAAATAATCATTCATTAACCTGCCGTGACCCCACAGCGGAGGGGTGTGTGAGGGGGTGGTAGAGACAGAGCCCTTCATGGTGGGTGTTGGGTCATGTCCACTGAGTGCACGCACGCACGCACGCACGCGCACACACACACACACACACACACACACACACACACACACACACACACACCTTGAATGGATTAAGTGGCCAAATACGCCCCCGAGTTTACTGTTCAATTATGAAGAGAACGCATTTATGAAATGGAGCACAATTGGGATAGCGGCATCCACCAGGACCCCGGGGAATAAGTGCAACGTGTGTGTGTGTGTGTGTGTGTGTGTGTGTGTGTGTGTGTGTGTGTTTGTGTGTGTGTATGTGTGAGTGTGTGTGTGTGTGTTTCAGACGTGTCAGGCTCCCAGTGGTACAGAGTTTATTGTCACAGGGAAGAGTTAATCAATGTGACAATCATGTCTCCCTTGTTGGATCTCCTCCGTCGCCCTCGCGCACACGGACCCCCCCCCCCAAAAAACACCCACACACACACACACACACACACACACACACACACACACACACACACACACACACACAGAAATAATGTAGCCATTGTTATTCAACATCAGGTCAGCTAACGTGTCGGAAATTTTGAAAACAAAAGAAATATTATGTATCAAATATTGATATAAATATGATTAATGTATTCAAGTATTTAAATAATACAGTGTCATTATGTTTATTATTTAGATATTTAGTGTTTTTTATAATTGCCCTTTTACTGTATGTCCCTCATGCAAATGGGTACAAATATGCTGGCGATCATTTCTCATTTTATTTGTTATACAGTACTGACATTCATCACATTATTTTACAAAATAATTCTCATAATAAACAAATGTTTGAAAGTACAGTAAATGAATAGTGGAAGTAAAGTAGCATGGCGAAATGTGTCTTTGTAAGTAAATTGAACGGAAAAAGAAATAGATATGATAAAACATGGATTTTCATATATTTAAAAAAAATACTAGTGTCTTGCTATTTTGGTGATTTTAAATGAAGATAATATCAGCTTTAAAAGTTTAAGGATGAGCAATATAGAACACAGAAGAATGGATCATTTTAAACCTTTATCATCATTTTCTTTCATTTTTATTCTTTTTCCTGGATGAAAGTCAAAATATTTTCCTTTTTTGAACTAAATAGTGTCAATAAAATAACGTAACTGATCACGGGCTGCGACTGTCAAACATACTGCTTTGAATGCTGGTTTTAAGTCTAAAAACCTCTCAAGTTTCAGTCTACGTTAAAATAAACCCATAGTGACATTTTAGTACTGGCATTAAATTACAGCACATGCGCTAATTAATCATTCGCCTGTTAAGGCCTTAATCAAGCCTTTAATAACCTTCCAAATTAGGAATGAGGAGGCCCTGTCTGGTTCTCAGTGTGTGTGCTTTCAGGCACGTTGGAGTGTTCCATGATCTAAGCGAGCGCACGGTGACACCCTTGATTCATTTGAGAACGATGACCCGATGCTTTTATGCCGAGCTAAGCGTACGCACGGCTGTCTGTCTGCCGGGTCGGGGTCAAGACACCGCGCTACGTGGAAGAGGTTAACATGGTTAACGGACGCTTGGGGCGGTAGGGCAGCGCCCGGATCAAGGGCGGGACGATCACTGGCGGAATGTTTCAACGAACCGGACAGCAACCTTGAGGCTGAGTTGTTTAAAAACATCACAAACGTGACGTTTAAGGTCAGACTGCCGCACCTGGTGGGTAACTGCCCCCGAAGCCCTCCCCCCGCCCACCATGCCAGAAGACTGTGACATTGTTAACATTTTATTCAAACAAGCATCAAACGTTTGAAAATACAGTATTATTGTAGTATGCATGTTTTAGATATGTGCCTTTAAGAGGCAAGCAGGGTTGGCGTGTGATGTTGGTAAGTCTGCGTGAGTGTCCCGGCGTGCGCTGAGGCCGACAACAGCTCCTGCAAAAGTGCACTCATTGTGTTTATGTTTTACAGTTTTTTTCCCGGCGTTTAACAAATAGCTGTTTGTAGCTCTCCTTTCCCACATGTCAGGGCATATAGTATGAGCTCATAAAAAAATAAATAATCACTTCCAGCTAGTCGATGTCATGGCTAGCGAAATGAAAAGGCAGGTGTTCCTTTTGCACTTGTCTGCATTGTGTGTTCGCTAAGAGAAGACTATTGGCATTGCACTTTATGGTACATGTGATTAAATACACTCTTCTTATTTTACTGCGTACGTAAACATAATTTGGTTGATTTTATATCATATATGAAACGCGTTAAACTGTCGCATTATTCGTTGCCTCAAATGAAGACAAACTGTTTGATGTTGCACTCTCCAAAGAAGAAAAGATTTAAAAAGTTCTACTGTATACGATTAAATATTCATTTTTTATTTTAATTTGAAAATAATTTGTGCATTTGACAATATGAGCTTGTGTTGTTGCCAAACATTTCCTCTGTAAACAAAAACAGTGCAGCTCATCCTGGGGTTAACGGGCAAACTATGATTGTTGCGCTTGCCGTCCATCAGTTCCCAAAAAGAAGACAAACTATTTGTTTAACTTTCTTAAAAAGAAAAACAAAATTAAGCCATTTAATATTATATATTAAATATTAAATATTTTTACATATTTCGTTTCTGTCATTGCCAGCAAATAAAATTTACTTTCTTTTTTGATTTGACACTTGAACATGGAAAAACACAAGTGTTCCTATTTTCCTCTTCATATTAATTATAAAGCCAAAATAATCGCACAAAATGTTGAAACGGATACTTGTTTGTAAATTAGTAAATTACATTTTCAGGCTGTAAGGGGAGCATGGGAGTTGGACAAATAGTTTCCTGTTTCAAGGCAACTGATTGGAAGGTGAAATGCGTCTCAGGAGACACTTTCGTCCAAGGGTGTCAAACTCATTTTTGTCGCGGCCCACACTGTAGTAACGGTTTCCCTTGGAGGGCCGTTATGAATTTTGGGAAACCATATAAATGTTTCAGCACCTCCACATATTACATACACAACAAATTGATGAATAATTAGTTTTAAAATCAAAAGTCAAGAAATATTACTGTTATTGTGGATTATATATGACAATTTGAAATTTTGGTTCAGACTTTAGCAAGCGTCATAGAATTTAACATGCTTGATTTGCTTTTCCGCATAAAATGTGGCCCCTGGGCCTTGACTTTAACACCTGTGCTTTAGCTCATTCCAATCTCATTTCCCCGTTTACTTGGGGGGGGGGGGGGGGGAGAGCACGCACACACTTCCCCGACTTCTTATCTTATTTTATCCTCATCGGGCGAGCTTTCCCACAGCGCACCTCTCCATGCATTCCGCTTCGCCGCTTCAAGCAGGAAGTTCCGGGACATCAACTGCAATTTGAACCCTTAATCCCGAGGATTTGACCAATCCAGGGAGCCTCGGATTACTCGTCGTTTATTCTAATCCCGTGAATTTGCACCGTGCCGCAGGGACGCGCTTCAGCAATGGTTTGCGAACCGCCAACTATGTCAGGGTTGAAAGTAGTTCAACGTTTTGAATTTAGATTGGCTTGAATAAAACTTGAATAAAATGCATTTGACATTTCATTGTCACGTTGCAATGGTTTGAATTGCTTGAGAATGGTTGAGTTTGAGGTGAATTTTTCCTCATTGAAAATGTTTTGGGGTTTTTTTTTTGTCCTTGTGAAAAAAAGTATTTTCAGAACATTGAACATGTCGAAGTTGTGAAGTCGAATGTAACATTTGGGCATTTTCATGTGAATGGTTTTGTTTCTTGTTAAGTAACATTTAGAATTATGGGGAGGGTTCTGGGATTGGGAAAAAGGAGTCACAACGTGCTGAATATTTTGACGGTGGAGTCGTTTGAACCCGCTGAGAAATGTTGGGAGTGGTTCTCCATGAAGTTGGACATTTTTGCATGGATAATGTGGAATTTTTCAAAAAAGTACTCCAGTCAAACCTTGGTTTTCGTCCATAATCCATTCCAGAAGGCTGTTTGAAAATCGAAATTGTTCGAAAACCGAAACCACGCTGGTTTCAAATGTTTATTGAACACGTCTGCTCACAATGGAAAGCGACATGAGGAAGCGTCACTTCCTCGTCTACCTCGTCAAGTGGTGCATTCAAGTGCGCTCAGTTTGTTTGAGAACCGAAATTTGTTCGTCATCCGAGGCATAAAAAAATTGAAATTTTTGGTCGAAAACCGAATTGGTCGAGAACCGAGACATTCGAAAACCGAGGTTTGACTGTATTTGGAATGTTGAACATCTTGTTGTTAATTTTGATATGGGAATATGTCGCCACGTCGGAGAAATGTTCAGATCCTAAATTAATTGGAGTATTTTCGAAATGGAATATGTGGAGTTGTTCCAAAATGACGTTTTGGAATGTTGAGCATTCTGAAGTTCGAACAATCGGTGGAAAAATGTTGATTTGTCACATTGGATTTGTGCTTCTTGAATTTCAATTATGGGAATATGTCAAACTTTGTCCCAAAGGTTTTTAAATGTTCTAACTATTTTGTGTGTTGGAATAATCAGAATTGGATGAACAGTGATGAATTTATTTCAGGATGTCCTCGTTGAGCTGAATATTTTGAAATTAGTCGAAAAATTATTTTTTTAACTCGACCATTAATGAATGTGGGAATTTTGAAGGTGCGATGATTTGTAATAGGTTGAGAAATTGTGCATTTCAAGGGGATTTATTATATTTCTCCATTAATTTGGGAATTTTCTCAACATGTGGACTTCTTCAAAAAGAATAAATAATCAAACATAAAATAAAAAATACAAATTTTTGTAATGGAGAACATTTTGACGTTAGATGATTTGAGTTATTGACATGAATTTATATAATACAATAAATACCTCCTTATTAATATTTTTTATATTTAATGGTTTGTTTTGTGTATGGACTTTTGGGAGAAGTGGGAATTCTGGGAATGTAAAACAATAAAGACACAGTGCGAAATTTCTCTATTATTTTCATGTTTAAAATTCTTTTTTTCTGGTGAAAAAATTGAATTTGCGGAGAAACCCTAGCACCGATTATTTCGACATCAAATGTCTTGAATCGGTTGAGAAATGTCTCCAAAAGATTGTCGGGATAACGTTTGCCAAGAATGTTGCTGCTATTCAACATTGACACAATGACATGAATTAAACTGAAAGGCTCACTGTTGCCGGCATGAGATTTATCAGCCAAGCTGGCTGTTTTTACGGCGGTATCTGGGCAGTAAAGAGCTGCCTTTCTCACCTTCAGCTGGAAAATTGACCTCGCCTCCAGCCAACACCTTTGAAGTGGAAAAAACCAGAGCTGCGTAAAAGCCTCGCCAAGTGGCCATATGTGAAACCAACAGCGCTTTTCCAAAACGTAGCGCCTCTTACGGGGCTGCCTTCTTCGGTAAAAGCCAGGCGTTTATCGTGGAGGACGACGCGCAAATAAATCTTTGATGCGGAAAAAATAAATAAATAAATAAAAAGGCGCTGGAGGGAAATCCAATCTGCTCTTTTTGAAAGTGCAGCATTGAGGAAATTCAAGACAGCGCGGCAGCTGTACGCGCCGGACAAGGATCTGGCTTTTTCCATGCCGCTGTACTTAATACAATGCTACGGTCTTTACTGGAATGCAACGTGGTTGTTTTCAATGCCATTTTCTTTACACACGGGCTCTGCTTCGCCAAGTAACGCTGCTTTGCCTTAGCGGAACACCCAAGCTCTGGTTGCGGTAACCAAAGTGCTACGAATAGAGAACTGGCGTCTACTTGAGAGAACGAACCATTTATTTTCTCTTCAATGGGCAACATAGGCATTGACTAATTTGGGTGTGGCCTCTTTTGAGGGAGGCCTTTATTTTTCTTCAAGTGATTTCTCTTCACAGCCAGTGACCAATGGAGGCAAGGTGTCTGTTTGAGGGAGGTGTTTACTTCTTCAGTAACAGATGCAGAAGTGACTAATCTGGGCAGAGCGTCTTTTGGAGAGAGGACATTTATTCATCTTAAGTTGATGATGCGCCAGTGGCAAATTTGAGGCACTTCATTGCCAGGCAACTTTTTAAAGGACGTGTTCATTTCTTTTCGATGGATGACACAGCGGGTGACGAACTGGGGAATGTCATTTATTCAAGGGTGGCTTTTATTTCTCTTAAGTGGACGATGCATGCAGTGCCGAATTTGGGCACGGTCTCTATTTGATTGAGGCATGAATATAAGGGGTGGCCCGGCGGTCCAGTGGTTAGAGTTTCGACCTCAGTGCAGAGGTCTCCGGCCTCCCTGTGTGGAGCTTGCATGTTCTCCCTGGGCCTGCGTGGGTTTTTTCCGGGTACTCCGGCATGCATGGCAGGCTGATTGAACACTTTAAACTGTCCTTAGGTGTGAGTGTGAGTGCAGATGGTTGTTCGTCTGTGTGTGCACTGCGATTGGCTGGCAACCAGTTCAGGGTGTCCCCCGCCTACTGCCCGAAGACACCTGGGATAAGCTCCAGCACCTCCCGCGACCCGTGTGAGGATAAAGCGGATCGGAAAATGGATGGATGGATTAATGTAATGTGGATGATGCATCCAGCAACTAATTGGGGTCGGGCATCTATTTGAGGGAGGCGTTTGCTTCTCTCATGTGGATGATGCACACAATGACTCTCTCGGGACGATTTCTACTCAAAGGAGGTGTTTATTTCTTTTAAGTGACTCAAGAAGCCAGCAAGCATTTGGGATAAGTTGCCTGGGAGGGATTCCAAACATACGTTTGTACAAAAAAAGGCAATTGGACAGTACATCGTCCTTTTGTCTGCAAGACATAAATAGCAGCTGGCCAGTGTAACTGTAACGACATTACTTATGTATTTCCCCCTTTTAACCATCAGCATTAACTAAAGCTGTTTCCTAAGTGACGCCTTCCCAGGCTCCTAATGGTGGCTTTTCGAAGGCAAGATGGAGGGTCAGGCTTGAGAACAAAGCTGCGGGAGATTGCAGAGTTGGCTTGGAATGGGGGATCGGGGGCCACCACTCACACACACACACACACACACACACACACACACACACACACACACACACACACACACACACACAAACACGCTTGCTGGAAACTTAAAACCTGACATGACAGTGCAGCCCATTAATATCATGAAGATGAATCGGAGGCCATTTCCAGTACGTTTGGAGTCCACTTTCCCGTGGTTCATGGCAGCAGAGGTAAGTAGCAAAGTACAAGTACTTTGGTACGATACTTTAGCAGATTTTTCACGTGTCTGTACTTAAATGGAGATTTTTCTGACCACTTTTTACTTTTACTCCCTACATTTGAAAACAGAAAACAGTACTACCCATCACTTAAGCTGTCAAGCGACTTGACGTAAAAAATGCACAAATAGACAAAGGTCAACGAAAGTAAAGGTATTCCCCGTATTTGAGAATTTATTAAAAGAGGGCAACTATTTTGCGTGCAATGTATAATGGAGAATAAACGTTCATTCGTATCTTTTAGTTTTGTACTCAGGTAGACATTAAAAAAAAAATTATACTTTGGACGAGGGGTTGAATATTGATTTTTTTTTTTTTTTTTTTTGATGATCGTCAGCATCATTTATTGTTTTGCAATCCCACTCCCAATTCTGACTTGCTCATCCAATCGCATTTGGACTCTGCCCCCGAGACAGTCCGAAGCAAGATGACTCCAACACTAGCGAGGTGAGCGTGTTTTTAATGCTGAAACACATGATTAGTGATGAACTGACTTCAAGCTCTGCGTAAGTCAACGTGTCGACCAATCGACTAACTTGTTCATCCAATTTATAAAATTGACAAAGTTGTTGCAGTCCAGTTTAATAATGTCTCAGATTAGATTCTTGATTTTAGCTCAAATCTTGAAATTTGATTGATCTCAATCAAAAGGAGTCAAATATTTACATAACCATAACGTAGCCGACAAACCATCTTCGGTCGTTCTTTCTTACCTTCCTCTTTTTTCACTTATAACTTCTGGCCTTCCGACTTGTCCATAGTTTTCATTCCTTTCTTCCTCTCTACCTTCTTCCTTGTCTGCTGAGCCGCTGTTCAAACCCGGAACCGAGAACTGTGAGGCAGACACGTGCTGTACATTTCCATTCATCCCTTCGGTCCTACCCTATTCTCATTGTTTGTCCTCCTTTCTTCTCTCAATTTCTCGCTCTTGCTTCCTTTCTGTTATCTTCCAAAATACAGAAGTAGTCTGTACAAAAAAAAAAAAAACTCTAAATGATCACAAGACTTATATTTAGCTACTTGAAGCAAAGCTGTTTTGAGTCCGCAGCTTCATTAGCAAAGTTGTCTAGCTCAAGGGATTTCTTTATTTTCTCTTCTAAACAAGTATGTCTTCTTCTACCGAAGTACCAAGTGTGAGTAGTTTTGCCGTTCTCAGATACTTATCCACTTGTTGATTGTGGTCTACGGGTCTACACGGTTTCAGGTAAACTTAGGGCCAATCAATGGCACATATGTTGCACATTACGCCGGGAATGACTCTCCTCCCCGCTCACCCGTCGATGACAGACGTGCTCTTATTCCACACATGTTGAAATGTAAGAAGCGATACATGGCCGCTTTGATACCGGATGATTTATTGGGTCTTGACACCGGTCGCAAAGGGAACGGCGGGTTCTGCGAGTGGTCGCTGTCAATCGGACACATTTGCAATGATATTATTTTTACATTTTTTTTGAGGGCTGGGAGGGCACTGGTTCTCAAATTGGGGTCTCTGCACCTCTGGAAGTCTTTCCAGAGTATGCACAATAACACACACTGAACAGAAATTATGAATGGTTATCCCCAGGCCTGCGTGGGTTTTCTCCAGGTACTTCAGTTTCCTCTCACATTCCAGAAACATGCATGGCAGGTTAATGGGAACTCTGAGTCTAAATTGTCCCGAGGTGTGAGTGTGAGCGTGGATGGTTGTTCGTCTGTGTGTACCCTGTGATTGGCTAGCATAATTATCTGTTTGCAATTGGCTGGATACCAGTTCAGGCTGTCCCCCGCCTACTGCCCAAAGAAGAAGTTTTCATGTTCTCCCGTGCATGCGTGGGTTTTTTTCCGGGTACTCCGGTTTCCTCCCACATTCCAAAAACATGCATGGCAGGATGATTGGGACCCTCTTTTATAAAACATCTTTACTCACAGTATATGAAATAAAATAACATACTTTTTTTATGATGACAAACATTTATTCTCCACACTATCCATCCATCCATTTTCCGATCCGCTTATCCTCACAAGGGTTGTGGAGGGTGCTGGAGCCTATCCCAGCTATCTTCAGGCAGTAGGCGGGGGACAACTAGGGATAATTTGGAGAGCCCAATCATCCTGCCATGAATGTTTTTGGAATGTGGGAGGAAACCGGAGTACCCGGAAAAAAACCCACGCATGCACGGGAGAACATGAAAACTCTGTGTGTTTTATATGTATTTTTTCTTTGACATAAGTATAAAATGTTATGTTATACAGATTGATTTCATATCTGAAGTTTGCATTTTTTGAAATGAATAAAAATGGATGAATAAATCTATATATATATACAGGGTGACCCAAAAAGATGCGTACCCATATTTTATTCGATAAAAAATCAATTTTTTAACGAATGTCTTTTCTGTTGCAGGACGTGAAAGGTGAACCTATGGATGATCGTTTTCAGCTAAAATAAGAGCCATCCCGAAAGAGGAGTGTGTAAAAGTGATTGACAACTTTGTCAGACGAGTACAGGTTTGCTTGCAACGGAATGGTGGACATTTGGAACACATCTTGGGAAAGCCATAAATTGACTAAAAATTGACAGAAATAGCTGAAACTCTGGTGAATGGTCTTCCATAAACTGAATAATGTGTGGTTGTAATTTGAAATAAATAGCTTTTTAATCAAAGTCACAATTGAAATGTTCATGGGTACGCATCTTTTTGGGTCACCCTGTACATCCAATGTAATAATCATTGTGTGGATTCTCTGTTTCTTTTATTGTTGCGATTTCAACCCTCCTCCTTTATCCAGGCTTGGAACCGACAAACGTGACCCTGTTAGAGGCACTCGGGCAGAGTTACTTAGGTTTTCAATTTATTTATTTAAACAGGGGGAAAAAAGTTCCTTTTTTAATGTCTTCTTTGTTTTTGTTTTAAGTTTGTTTGGTCACGATGAAACCTGAACATTTTCACCATATTTTTTTGTATACAATCTACATTAACAATCTAACCAAAAATAGACAATAGAACACATCTCAAATGGCAGTTAAGAAAATGATGGTAACTAATAGTAGATCCTCATATATATACATATATATATATATTTTTTTAATTGATTTTATTGCTGGGTTTAGAACAAAAGAGAAAATAAATGAATGCAAATAAATAAAAGCAAAAAGTATTTCTTTTAATCTAGCACACTATAAGTATAAAATATTTCTGGGAAACAAAAAAAAAATCACCAACAATATTAACTAAATGATTCATTTAAAAAAAAATGTAACTTGTTCATTTACATGTATGCTTTAATGAACATTTGATGTTGACAAACACTACAGGAGGCTCCTCAGCAGTGTGTCATCAAGTAAAAAAAAAAAAATGATAGCAGTTGCTTTATGAAAAACTGAAACGGAGACTGTAAACATAAGCAAATAGCGCTACCCTCCTTGGTGGAGGTAACAATGTTGACATAGTGTCAGTGTCTCACGCGGTATAATTATGTCCTCCAACTAATCCTCTCGCTCGGATGTAAAGCGCACGATATACTGGACGTCTCCGGTTCAAATCCGTCTAACTCAATTAGCCAATGGGCGCTCTTCACTGGGGGGGCTTATTGGGGGTGCTGTTTGATCCTGCCCAGTCCTCATCAATTAATTGACCCTATCGCATTTCTGCTGACCGTCAGAGCACATCTGAAGAAAGAAATCGATGCGTATCCGAGCTCTGCTGTCGTCGTTTGACCTTCACAAAGATGGGCGGTATGCAAATGAGATCTTTAGCAGCGTCTCTGGGATAAAGTAATTGGGTTTCGGATGCATATTTATAAATATTACAGCGCAAACTTGTGATCACTTAGAACGATGGAATAAAGAGGATGATTAATGAAGGCCACTTTGATGTAACAAGACAGGGAAAAGGACGTACCGGGAGGGAATTTTCTGCTATTTTGTAATATGTTTTATGCAATTATTGAACAGTTCGAACTGTCTCACAAGTGGTTTGCTCGTGGATGTCTTGTTTTTTTTTTTTTTTTAATTTACATACAAATAAAAATAAGACGAAGTATTTCACCAAAAGAAGCATTTTTGCAAGGTGTACAAGTGTAAAGATAAGTTGATATCTTAAAAGAAAAGTCGGCAATAAAAAAAAATCTAGTTTGCATTTAAAGTGGAAAAAGATGATTGCTGTGCATTTGAAGTGGAAAAAACAAGTGAACTACTTACTGTTAAAACAAAAATGAAAGTTTGTAATTAGCTAAATTTTTTGCCAGCTATTTTAGTGCATTTTGACTGTACAAAACGGTGTTCTGAGATTTGATGGTTATACTATCAACCAAATGAAAGAGCAGACACTCTTCTTTCACCCGATAAAAACTAGCTTGTTTCTACCTTTTTCAAGTCTACAGGAATAATTAGCAGAACATGGGCTGTTTTCGCCCCAAAATGCCGGTTTCTGACCAAAAAGCTGAGAAAATAAGCTACTTATCACAAAGTAAATAACACGTCAAACAGGTCAGTGACTTATTTTGTTGCTTTTGTGAGAACTTAAACTATGAAATGGGGGGGGGGGGAAGCTTTAAAAGGCTTTTGATTTGGCCCCCGGGCCTTCAGTTTGACACACACCCGTGCTCTCGATGCTCACGATTTTGTTCTTTGCGCTCTTCTTCATGCCACACCTTGTTCATTGTGTAAGTTACCTTATTCATACTGCTCATTTGGGTTTCTCTGAACTGGATTCCCTTGTCTTTTGATAATCAATTTGCGTTATTTATTTCTCCTTGCGCTGTTTGTTCACTACGTTTTATCCTGACTCTGAGTACCAGAGACTTAATGTGTACTCGGTCTCGCGCTTTTTGTAAATAAACTTTTTTTTTTTTTTTTGGGAAGACTTTTATCATTTTCTACATTTGTGGGATCCATCCCGATCCGGATTATTCCGGTTCATAACAAAAAGTTGCGGAACCCCACTCTACATAATCCAAATTCCATCGAGATTTCCACGCTGTCAATATGAGCTTGGGTTCAAAGCTAATCCGGCGCTCAGCACGGCCATAATAAAAATCATTATCACGCTACGGTCGCTTTTTGAGGCACAACTCAAGCCTGAGTACAGGTCACGGGCAACTGCTGCCCAGACAACCCAAGCCCGTGACGGAAACCTGAGCCAGGACATAAAATGCGGCATGAAGGGCTCGGGAATGCTTAGAGGCAGCACAGCTCAGATGGAGGTTTCGGTCCCACAGATCCCAGGAGGCACAATAAAGACTGGTCCTTATAGTCGCTACATTTCTGTAATAAACTCTGGAGGGGCACTAACACTTGGGCTTTTTGTTTTAGTCTTCCAAGATAGCAGAAACCGGACGACAGTCTGCCATGTCTTCTGACAAACACTCTCAAGCATTTCGGGATCACAAACAAACAATTGTGATCATAATCGCAAACATACAATTATAAGACCAAATAAATAAATAAATATACTTGTGATGTTGATGATAAATATTCAACTGCGATCCTGACTCCAAACGAAGAATTGTAAGCCAGATAAACATCCAGTTGCGATCTCGATGGCAAACATAAAAATGTGATCCGGAGGGTAAATGTCAAATTTTGAACCTGATCACAAATGTGCAATTGTGATTCCTGGAAACTAACTTCACATGTGTGACCACACACATTATTTATTTGAATGACAAACATACATTTGTGATCACAAAGCTTCAAGTGCGATTTGACCTCACCACGGAATTGTGATGACAAACATACACTCATAACTGTGATCACAAAAATAAAATCTGAATCACAAACATCCAATTGGGATCATAAATATAACATACACACAACTGGAACGGGGCGCGAGACAATAACCTCGGCTAACGAGCCACATGCTGCTTCACCCAGTCCAAAGGAGAAAAGCTGTATCCACATGATTACGCATTGCAGCGTGCTGACATAATTAGTGTCCCAATAACGACCTCTCTCTGATGACAGCCCCTGAAACCCAAGCGGTAGTGTGACAGTCTCTCCTTGTCACTCTCCCCTGCCCCCTGACAACTGCAGCCAGGTTATTTTCTCTCGCCTGGCGCCAGCAGCCCGTACCCGGGTGAACGTGGACCATCACTTGCATCTTAACCTCTGGTGCCCTGCTGATGCCACATGACACCCGGCAACCAAATACTGAAAACACCGTAGCATGTAAACGTTGGGTTCAATTCTTCATTTTGCACTCACAATTTTTGCTTTGGGAGGCATCTATTTGAGGGAGGCGTTTATCATTAGCATAGGCAGTTTAGGACGAATGGACAATATGGGCATTTTACAAGCTATACTTCTATGTAAAAAAA
This sequence comes from Hippocampus comes, assembly GCF_001891065.2. Taxonomy (NCBI): domain Eukaryota; kingdom Metazoa; phylum Chordata; class Actinopteri; order Syngnathiformes; family Syngnathidae; genus Hippocampus; species Hippocampus comes. Next base: position 73,005 of record NW_017805829.1, read on the forward strand.
AAAAAAAAAAAATTGAAAAGGACTATTAAGGAGAAATAGCAACAACAAAGCAGACAAAGGAGGCTTCTAATTGAAAGAAGCGTTTATTTTTTTTCGAACCAAATTCCAATGCGCTTTGCAGTCATGATGAGTATTTTTTTTTTCTGGTGACAAAAAATGGGAGTCGTCCATTTGAGTGAGGTGTTCTTTGTTTCAAGTGGATGACATACCCGAGTCACTATGAAAGTAGGGGGCCTCTTTTGGGGGAATTACACTACAAGAGTAAACGCAGCACCCTGCTGTGACGTGGCTTAAAGAAGGCTTGGTTGCTTGAGCCTCCTCAGAAATAAAGCAAACAGACACAACAAGGAGGATCTACTTCTTTCGCAGCTATACAAACAAGATTTAAAAGATTTTTCCTGCTTTGTTGAAGATTTGCTTCCCCACCAAGCGCAAAGGCCTTTGGACAAGTCCTGAAACTTTAGTGTGAAAACCGGCACCGTGGTCTAAATTTGGATGCCAAAGACAGTAGACTGCAGACATGCGTCTTCCTTTTGAACATGATCTGATCTCTCTCTTGTCGGTTGTGTGTTGAGCTCCCCTTAAAAAAAAAAGCCAAAAGGGGAGCACCAAACTGCTATGCCTGGCGCGAGAATGTGAAGCTAACATAGTAGTCTAGGTGAGCTTTCTGAGGAACGAGTAAAATGGATGGACTCAGATGGACAGGACAATAAATACAACACCAGACAAAAAAGCTCCATATCAACCTCACAAAAAGCAAAAGAAAAACATTCTCAACAACACTATGGGCGATCACACAAAAACTATTGTATAGCAGTTGATATCTTCTATTCTCTTTGCCAAACAGCGGATGGGCTCAAACGCAAAAAAGATCGAAATAAATCAAAATTATCTGCAAAAATCAAATAATTATACTTCACCTGTGCTAGGCGGCAAGCACAAGAAGCTAACGTATCATTCAACATCCTCAGTCGGTGCTCCTTTTTGTCAAACTGTAAAAACAGGTAGGCGAACTTGTACGACACACAGAAGAATGAATTCAGATATTTGTACTTCAAAAAAAAAAAAAATTTACACCAGTGGGTAAGAACAGAAGCTAATGCAGCAGTCTACATCTTCATTCATGGATGGTTCTGTTTAAGCAGAAAAAGAACAATTGCTTGGATTCAAATCACAAAAGGTAATTTTCTTGTTTTTTTTAAAAATCTAGGCTCGTGACTAGCATGATGTGCTAACATAGCAGCCAATAGGTCACTGGTCACAACGATCCAAAACTCCGTCCTTTGCCTGCAAAAAGCTGCAGGTTCTCGTCTGTTAAGATAAGATATCCTTTATTTGTCCCACACTGGGAAAATTTACAGTCTACAGCAGCAAAATTGGGGGTAGAAAGAAGAAAAACAAAAGGTCAACACACCTGTTGAGCTCTGAGAGGTTTTGTAGGTGACACAAGTGCTCTTGAAAGGCAGACACTAACATTTACAAGGCCCCCGAAGGCCTTGTGACCTCCAAATGCTCCTCATTCCTGCTTTGGGAAACATCTCTGTTGACACTCGGCAATGTGGTGGTGATGACTTCATTCAGCAGCTGAACCACACATCCATCCATCTATGCATTCATCTATCTATCCATCTATCCATCCATCTCTCTCTCTCTCTGTCTCTCTCTTTCTCTCTCTCATCTATCGATCTATCTATCCATCTATCCATCTATGTAGCTAGCCCACTAGCTAGCTAGCTAGCTATCGATACATTGTACTCTGTTATCAGGAGAAGACAGGGGCTATGATTCCCATATGTACAAGCAGACCGGATACGTTTGTGTGCTGTGCTGAGGCCGCTCGCTTGCTCTCTGATTCAAGCGAGTATATATTATTTGTTCCTCAGGCCTGGAAAGTGTCCAGGGTTCTTTGCTCGACAAAAATAGTCATCAACCCCCACCTGTCCTGGAGTCTGAAATGGAGACCATTGTATGAGCTGGTATCGCTGACTTCTGGGAAGCGAGTCTTGTAACCTGTGCTTGTTAGAAAGCCAGGGTAAGGACACCTGACAGCTGAGCTGTGAGCTTCCCAAACTCAACAATTCCAAAGTCTGTTTTAACATAGTGATGACTGGAAGGCTGAGGCAAAGCGGATTGTTGGATGGCTTCCATTGGCAGGACACGCTGATTGTTCCAGAACAGGAACCTAACCCGGGTGGGAATCACACACAAAATAGTATTATTACAACTAATAATACCGTTAACCCCTGTTCATCACAAGTGATAGGCTCCACAACCACTCACAAATTTGCAATATATAGAGACTAAAGAACATGTTTTTGCTGTGGTACCCCTAATACACACTTAAGAAAAAAAAAAAGCTTTTCCAACATTCAACAAGGGCTTAAAGTTAAATGATGGATGTGGGGGGGAGGCTGCATCGCTACTGAGGCAGGCACATAGGACCACGTACTTCCTAACCACTTGTGCAGTGGGTCCATTAGGCAATACCGAAAATCCCCCTATAATTGACACAGAATGAAATGCATTGAGTGGAAAACAATGTTTTTTAAACAGGGGTACCCCCCCGTCCCCCCAAATATATCGATCTATCTACCGATCGATTCAAAGATCTATCTCCGTTTCTATCATGATCACGTCAAGCAATTTATCCATCTAATCGTATCTACAGCTGTTATATTTTTGCATACACAACAGTAAGGAGCGCATACCTAAAAGACAATGGTTTGTTCACACGCAAGTTGGAGTGACTGTGGGAAAGTCAGCGGGGGTCTGGCCCAGCATAGAGGTTCTTAGGGGTCTTACGTGAAGGTAATGTTGACCAATGAATCCCCCCCACATCCTCATCTGACATGTTGGAATGCATCATTTTCCACAGTCCTCATGATGTAGCTCTTTCTGTCGTGCTGCGCTGGTCGTAGAAGAGACAGCTGGAAGTGAGCGAGGGTGCATTTGTTTTACACTGGGACGTGTCAGAAAATACAAGCCTGTATAACAACGCGCCGCTTCTGTCAGTGAGGCTACTTTGCATTTTGGTGCTTTTGATTTGTTTCCTGGGCCTGTCATGGATAATGAAAAGTCTGCACGGGCTGTGGGGATTGGGGAGGGGGGGGGGGGGCTCCTTGACATTTTGACACCTTGTAAAAAGGCGATAAACAAGGGAGGGCCCTTTTTAAAATGACTGTTGCAAACCAAAACAGCAGCACCTGTGGAAGCATGTAAACACATTCTCATATGAATTCAAATGTTCAGTCTTACAGTACTGTGTGGTGACAAGTACAGTATTAAGATATGTGTTGCAATTCAGGAAATTTGGACACAATGTTGTGTGTCCATTTTAATAGTCCTTTTTTCTTTGTGCACTTCAATCACTTTCGTAGACTGCAACATATGGTTGCTCCACAATATTATGTGCCTCCTTTGTTTCTATTCTGAGGCGCTACATCACTTTACAAGGGTCAATGGCAAATTTTAATTAGAGGTGGCTTTATGTGGCCCTTAACATTTTGTTGATGCAGATTTTAAAAAAATGCTCTTACTTTTTGTCTGGCCCGTGAAGGTTTTTTTTTTTTTTTTTGTCTTCAAGTTTGACCTACAAAAGCTTGCACAACACAGATTTGACCATATGTTGTAAATTATACGGTAGTTAAAATGTTTCAGAAAAAATGCACCTGTTGCTGAACCTAACCCTTAATTCATAAATGTTGTTAACTATATTACTATATTTCCTATTATCTCATTGTTATTATACAATAATTATGAAAACCTGGTAATCTTGAGCAGGGGTGGCCCACCAGTCAGAGACTAAGAGCCAATTTTTTTGCTGTGTTACTGCAAAGAGCCACATCTCACACACACACACACACACACACACACACACACACACACACACACACAACACACACACACACACACATACACGAGCTGCAGTGGTTACTTGCTACTTGGGTCAACTTGCTACGTATTTAACCGAAGATCGACTTTTGAAGCGACGAACCTCCCGCGACCAACCCGATCGCGCACGTGCACGCATATACACAAGCACGCACGCAAGCACATACACACACGGGCGCCCAACCACCCACACGTGCGCATACGCAAGCACGCACACATGCAGAGATGAGCAACAGCCGGAACGTCACCGAACATGAACGGAATCGAAACAGACACACAAAATGTTTTTCGCCCCTATTTTCTCCTCCCAGCGTTTGCGCTCGACTTGGGACCAGTCCGCTGGCTCCAGGTCGATTGGGATTGAGTATTGGACACCCCTGCCTTATAATCGGAGGTAATTTGTTGACTAGTTTAGCGTTTAGCACCGTTGTTTGCGCATGAGCGGTGATGCTGTTGTCATCTGATTGGTTGCCCTGTATCAATCAAGTAACGGAATTGATGATTGGCTCATGTAGTAAGTTGTGTGTATTTAACGCCGTTGTTTGAATGGCAGCACCACTGCCGAGGCGTTTTCGACTCTTGTCATTTGAAAGCCCAGGAGCCACATTGAGCCGGCCAAAGAGCCGCGGGTTGGCCACCCCTGATCGAGATAAAAAACAAGGGCTGATCTGCAATCAGTGAAAAAAAAGGGTTAGTGGTCCCAGAAATTCATTCATTACTTCTCTCACTTGTCACAATATTGAATCTATTTTACAATGTTATGCTCGCTGAACAACTAGTCCCTGCAGCAACCCGCGATTCCTCGATCGTGGATTTTACAGTGGATATCAAAGCTGTTAGCAGAATTGAATGCAAGTCGACGGAAATAAGGGCGAGATGCAGAATATTACATTGAAATGTAGTTTTCATCCCGGCAGCTAGCATTACGGTCCAACGGGCTGCGTTTACACAGCAGGTAGTGATTCCCAAAATGTTTTTATGTTCTCGTTAACATGACAAAAAAAAAAAAAAACGTTCCAACGTTCACTGAACCCGTCCGTGATGTGAAACGCATGCGCACAAAGACGACGTGGCATGCAACGACACGCGACAGTGTTTATGGAAGTAGATATGAGCCAACATGTAGGGTCGCATATTCATCTTATATCGACAGAGGAGTGGAATTATTATGGGGATATGAGGTGACGCTTTTTTCCCTCTTCGTTTCATGGAGACGTCTAGTAAAGATGACGTCACATAACGAGGCATCCCGTAAAAATGGTGTCACATCATTGGGCTACTTAACATGTATTTCCCAGTTGTGTGTACTCTGACACATTCATACATGCCTGCTTCCGATGCCCCAGCGATGATGGCGGCCCGCCAGACGAGCGGAGAGCATTTTTTCACATGCAGTTGTTGTTGTCTTTTAGCGCACAGACATGCATGCAAGCCACACCATGAGTCCATTTGTTATGTGTCTTTTTACAACAGCCTGTCAGCACCCTGATAAACTTTCCTTTGTCACACCAGGACAATTTTACAAATATTTTTTTTAAATGCATTTTGAAAAGTTCACATTTGCTCGCACCTAAAGATCAATGAAACAACAAAAGATTGGATGAAGTGGTTTTCATCATTTTTATACACAAATGTGTGTATATATGTTTATTATATATCATATACAGTAAACATATATCACGACAGAGTGTCTTGATTCATGACAAAAGTCTAACGAAATATTCCAAGATTCCATCAGATGGATGAATTAAAATCAATTGGTCAATATTAATTGCTGGCAGTTGGAGGCATCATAACAATAATAATAATGATAATTTTGACATTTGGGAAATGTCCTCATGCGGTATTCGGAAAAGCCACAGAAACCAGACTGATTGTCCTCCATTGAATTGTCAGTTTGGCGTGTTTTACATGCTAGGCGGGTGTGTACGATATTCCCGAAAAGCGTGCCAACAATTGGCGGACATCAAATACTTAGATTCACATTCACCTCCTCGCCAAGAACGTCAGTTATAATGAAAGGGGTGGGTGCGGGGGTGGGGGGGTTGTGAAGCAACAGCATTCCAATCTATGTCGGTTTGAAATCTCTCTGATTTCCTTTTCAACAATTGTGGAAACATTAGTGGATTATTAACATGTGTGTCCACTGAGAAGGAAAAAGCACAACTCAACTCTGCATGATGAGCGTTCGAGTAAATCAGTAAATTCATCAAAATTTCATGAAAAAAAAGTTTGAACTTGAGCACACGCTCACATGCACGCATGCCTTGCAACTTCACCATCACCGTCCAGGGCCAAGACTACAATGATTTGCACATTTTTTTCAACAGATATTCAATCAAAAACACCACAAAGACAAGATATGTTGTGTTCAAACTGATGAACCATAATAATTTATTTGGTTTTAACATCCACAAGTTTTGAATTTGATGCCTAAATACCAGGTCAGGCAAAATGATCTGACACATTTGTAGGTTAAATAAAAGGCAAATAAAGAAACAAAAAGTGTTTTTATTTTCGAAAAGTACATATAATACAATTTTTTTTCATATCATGCCATTTTGCTTTGTTTCTTTATTATGCCATTGTTTTTCGTTTCTTTTTCAGTTGCTGCCATGAATTGGACTGGTGAGCATCACGCTTTCATTGTGGAAACGTTTATCAAAACAAACGAATCCGTACCTGCAACACAATGAACGTTCCGTTTGCACTTCAATCTTGGTAGACATGATCCCGTACCAGCTCGAAACACGATCTTGTTAGGCGGAGGAAAAAAAAGTAGTGTGTTTCCGGTAACCCAACCGACTGAGAATTTCTACGTCGAAAAAAAACTTTACGGTCGGCATTTTTTTCAAACAACCCTCTACATTTTTGTGTAGAGGGTTTACATCGGTGCAAACTCTCGCGATATTCACATTGAGCGCGTGCGTCGTGTGCCCTGTCGTCTGTCAACAACATTGAATCATGGCGGCGGCCGCGATCTCCGACGACAGTTTAAACCGCGTTTTCTTGGTTACAGTCGCATGCTCGCACCACAATGTTAAGAAAATAGCATCCATTGATGTATCGAAAAAATTCAGCGAACTCTTTGATGAACACCACGGGCCGAGTAAAAACCGAGGGCGGAGGAGGGCGGAGGAGGACGGCGGAGGAGGCGGCGCCTGGCCCCCCGAGTCCGGAGCGGTGAGAAAACTATGGGGGGTTCATTGTGTCCTTGTTTTATGGTTATTTTGTTTAAATTTTTGATGGAAAAAAAAAAAGGTTAAAAAAAAAACTTTGTCCAACCTACCGACCCTACGCTGAAATTTCATGTTTCCGGAAACACACTATCTTTTTTGTTTGGCCTTAGTATGAAGCTCGAAGACATATTGGGAAACACTGGAAAGAAAACAAAAACCAAACATGAAAAAAATAAAACTTTAATCTCATCACTGTCTTTTGTTCTCTAAAAAAATATTATTTTAAGGTTTTGATATTGTCTTAAAAAAACGAAATAAATAGGTTGCTAATATTTTGAAGAGTTGTAAAACGGGAAAATGACTACATTGAGTATTATTACATTTTTCGAAAGAAAAAAAAACAATCATAATCTTGTCGTATTTGGCTTTTCCGTCTGAAAAAAATATTCAGGCTTTTTTCCTTGGAAAAACTACCAACTTAATATTATTATTACACGTTTTTTATCATTTTATTTTTTAAAATGTACCACTATATAATATTACAAACTTTATTGGAAAAAAAGAAAATACAACCTAATTATAAAGCAACTTTAGTACTATTACATTATGCTTTTATATACAGTAAATATTCCCATCCCCGGAATTCTATGAAAAGGAATTTCCTTCACCCGGAACAAAAACCTATGCATTAACATTTTGACTACGATATTACATGTTACCGGAACTTACGTAAGCGGAAATTCCACTACCCGTAACCCGGATTGAGACGTCATGCCGCGGGAGCTTAAATACACGCAACGCCCACCCGATGCTACGTCATCAGATTCGAAACGACGACGTGTGAGTTTTTATTGGTGTGCGTTTTACTGTAATTGTGAATGATTTTAACTTTATTCACTGAACGTCCTGTAGAAAGCGGCACTAGCTTAAAAGCAGCACCCACTCGACACGACCGTAATTGCCGGTCCCTGAAAATATTGTCTGACATAAACCGGTCCGTGGGGCAAAAAAGGTTGGGGACCCCTGGTGTAGATCATGGCATCGAAACGTAGAAGAACTGTAATGACTGGAGCGGAGCGAGTGAAATGCATCCGTTTGAGCGAGGCTGGACACAAAGTTAAAAACATCCAGCAGACACTTGGAGTCGGAAAGACGCAAATCTACGAAACTTTAAAAAACAAGGCATCGATTCAACTCCTGATGACACGCCACCATCCAGCGAGGAAGCAATGCAAATGGCAA
>NW_017805829.1:83442-89331 GCF_001891065.2 Hippocampus comes
TGATTTATGTTTATTTTGCGGCATTCCCAAGCGGCGTCCAACACGGCGGCTGTTTTCATCTCGCGCTTTTACGAGCGTCACAGCTTTCTTGGCTTTTTTCCGCAGCGTCCCACCGGGCAGCTGCCATTATCACCGCCACCGTGTTTGCTTTTCTCCCACCATTGGCCCTGTTCGTCCTGCTCAGATCTTCGTCACGAAGCCGTAACTATCTGATACTTAACATCAAGCTGTGTTTACGAGGCGGGCCTTAAGCCCCCTCGTGGCCCGTCTGGACCCCTTCTGGTCACACACTGGGGCCTTTTTGGATGTGAGCACGTATACGCGCTGATGGATGTAATCCATCCTCCCCGCGCTCTGCTTAGTGGAGCCTCTGTGAAGCCAAAGCCAGCCTTCATGCTTGTTGACTTCACATGGCTCTCGTGTCCTGATGCACGACCCTTTGAAACCGGTCTCCCGAGAAATTTCATGCTTGCGAGTGTCTCAGAGACAGGTATATGTTGGAAATTCAAATTTTATTGCTCTGGTTCTCATCTCACTGCAAAGGTGACCTAAATTGACAAATACCAATAATGGGGGGGAAAAAGAGCCCTCTGGTCATCCTGCATACATTCAAGTCAAATGCAACGATGCTAACACAGTTTTCATGAGAATGCCTTGAAAGCAAGATGAGGCATAAAACTATAAAAAATATATATACATATCAAGCAGTCTTGCACCACCTATGCTTCTTCTTTGACTTCTGTAGCCTAAAACATGCAATGTTAACTTCTTAACTCATCGAGGAATTGAATTTCTAACTACCTCGAAAAGTATCCCACGAATCAATCGACCATCGGACCAACTAACGAACCAACAAATCACACAACCATCCAATCCACAAACAAACCAGCCATCTAGTTGACCAATCAGCTAACAACCAACAAGCGAAATATCCAACTATTAAACCTTCCAACCAATCATCTAACCAAGTAGTCAACAAACCGAGCAACCAGCCAAACAAACAACCACCAAGCCAAGTGTACAAATAATTATTCAGGCCCCGAACCACCCAACCAACAAACTAGTCAGTAAACTAATCACCCAACCACCTACCTCAGCAGCCAGCTAGTCAAAAAAAATCCTCCCAAGTAACCACCAATCAGCATACAAACAATATTTTGCCAGTCCGTCGTTCATCAGTGGCCTGAGTCATTTTTTCAAGGTGGGGTGTGGTTCTGTCAGTTGTCAGCAAATTGGGCATCCGTCAATGAGAAGTCCTTCTGTACTTAACCCGGTTAGTGAGGATTACACTGATGCACGGAAACCCACTGCCGTCAGTGCTTAGTTCGTCTTGTTTTTTTTTTTTAGTTTCCTGTCATTGGTGAACCAAACCAAATCAAGCGTCCATTAGTGATGGACAGATGGACCTTCCGTCATTACTGATGGAATGCTCACCTCTGGAAACCAGCCAACCAACCAACAAACCAACCAGTCATGCAGCCAATAAAGCAACCAACAAACCAACCACCGACCTCAGGAGCATGCTAGTCAACCAGACAAATACCTAACTTGCTATCTGATCACATACCAGTACACCAGCTAGCCAACCAACCAAAAAGCCAATGAATTAACCAGCCAATTACCAAATGAGGCAACTGAAGCAATTACTGTACCAACAAAACAACCAATCGACTGACCAAAAGCAATCCAAGATCACCCTCTTGTCTTCTATAATTAGTGGCGATAACTTGATGCCCTCTAGCCAAAGGCGCTTTGCGATGGATCAACTATTTGTGCATTCTAATGCCAAAAAAGAGGAACAATTTCATTGGGAAGAGTACACTGCTCTGCAGAAAGAACGCCTGGCTTAGTGAATGACTTGGAATGTGACCAGTAATCCATCGCAATGAGGTCAGTGTGCAGGATCACATTCAAATGGCCGGAAATGTTTTTTTTTTCCTTTCAATGTTCAATAAAAGAAAATGTGGAGTGATGCCTTATGTGTTTGTACGTGCCAGAAAGCAATGTAAAAATATTTGTGCTGCCTGCTGAATATTTATTTGTTTCTCTGCACACACGGATGCATACATCTTTATGACATCAAACCGGCTATTCATTGTCAGAGCAATGTCCTCTCCACATCCTGGGATAACCTTTAATGATGTCATGTATTTGTCATCGGCCACGGGGAGATACGGCATTCCGACATGGCTCCTGGAGCAAATCATCGGCGGCCTGACAGGGGGGTATGCATTCATGAAACACCCCCAAAATCCAACATGGTCGCCCTCATCAACTGCGGTTTTCAGAGAGAATAAAAAAGCACGTCTTCAGCTCTGCCAATAGCTGACATTAGTTACAGTAAACAGTACAAACAGTTCAATGTGAGGACACTTTCTAACGCCCGCTCAGAAATAACAAAACTGACTGAAGACAGACGTGATGATTGGTATTAAATTACAAGCGCTAATGACAGTAAAGCAGTCCTTTCTTAGAGAGAGAGGGAGAAAAGAGTAATCGCAGACAGCAAAAATAATGGAATCAATAATGACAGGAAATCACTGCAACCCCCCACCGCACACACACACACTGTAGAAAGATACTTTATCATTGCTTTTATCCTGTCTGGAGGAAATCAAGATTTGGATGGCACTACATTTCTTGATTTTCAATGAAAAGAAGACAGAAGTGATGGTTTGCTCCCAGTGGCCCCTGTACATCCCATCCTGCGGACTTAGGCCCCCTGCCTCCTTATTGTAAGCCAATGGTTCTCAATTATTTTCTGTCATGCCCCCGCTAGGAAGAGGAAAACATCTCGCGCACCCCCCCACCCCCCTATAAATAGTATCATTTGTCTATAAAATTGTTATAAGTACACCTTTGCATAACACTGTATCCTTATTAACGTATAAGAGAATAAAAAAGAAATATGGACCAACTTACAACAAAGAATAGCTTTACTAACTGTACCAGAAAAGATTTCAAGTGCATCTGAAATTCAAAAATAACATTAAATCCTTAATTTAACTATAAATATTTTTTGACTGACCATGTCAAACCATATGATACTGAAAAATAAAATCACATAAAATCAATAACTAATAATGCATTCAAACTAATCACTAACATTATCTCAGGAGCACAATATTAAAACAACTTTAACTAGCAAAACAAAAGTATATAAAATAATTTGTGCTGGATTTATGGCTACGAATAGCAGTCACAAAGCGGGATGATTGTTGGCAATGTTCGGCACTTTTTCGCTGAAAAAAAACCTCAAGCGGCTCATCATCGTGATTGGGGTGTAATGTCTTTAAGCGAGCAGAGCTGTCGCATTTATTTATTTAATGTTAATTATTTCATTGTGGGCGGCACAGCGGTCGACTGGTTAGCGTGTCTGCTTCATGGCACAGAGGTCATGAGTTTGATTCTGGGCCCTGGCTTTCCTGTGTGGAGTTTGGATGTTTTCCCCGTGACTGTGTGGCTTTTCTCCGGGTACTCAATTTTCCTCCCACATTCCAAAAACATGTACTGTCGGTTAATTGAGCACTAAATAGTCCCAGTATGTGATTTTGAGTATGAATGTTTGTTTGTCAATGTGTTCTCTGCGATTGGCTGGCAACCAGTTCAAGATGTAACCTGCCTGCTGCCCGAAGACAGCTGAGATAAACTACAGGTTATTTTATCCTCGTGAGGATAAGCGGTTCATATAAAGAATGGAGGATGGACTTATTGTAATGTTACAAGATGTTGTGAGTTATACAAGAGTACAAATTATCTTTGTAGCATACGATATTTGCTCCCAAGACTGTCGGTATCTCCCCATGCATGAGTCTTCAAAGGCAGAGCAATATGTTGCTTTTTGCTAATTGGTTGTTATCCACGACACTCGCCAACAATCAAATGGTGCTGTGGACAGGCCAATGCTGGAAAGTAATCGTAACACACAGTCTTGCTGCGGCTATCAGAGACAAAATACCCCTTTTAGTGATCTCATTTATCAGCCGTTGGATTGATCAAAGAAGGCCAAAGACGGTCAAGGCCAAAGACGGTCAACGCCAAATATCGGCCCCGATAACCAGTTAATAACAGTTTGTCGCTTCAAATGCGAGTTAAAACTGCAAAGAAAAAAAACACACTGTATATCAACACCTAGAAACGCCGCCGGCTTCTCTGTCTGAACTCATCGGAGCTGGACTGACACAAAGTGGAAAACTGTGCTGTGGTCTGATGAGTCCATATTTCAAACCGTTTTTGGAAATCATGGATGCTATGTCTTTCCGGCCGAACAAGAAAAGGCCCACCCGGAATTTTATCAGCGCAAATTTCAAAAGCCAGCATCCGTGATATGCTGGGGTTGTGTTTGTGCCCATGGTGTGGGTAACTTGCACATCTGTGAAGGCACCACTGACGCTGAAAGGTTCAGACAGGTTTTAGAGCAATGTCAGCTTCCATCTAAGCAATGTATTTTTCAGGGACATCTCTGCTTATTTGAGCAAAACAGTGCCAAGATACATGTTATAACAGCATGGCTTCATAGGAAAAAGGAGTACTGGACTGGCCTCTGCAGTCCAGACCGGTCTTCCGCATTATGAAGTACAAAATATAATATGACAATGGAGATGCTGGACTGACAAGCAACTGAAGTTGTACATCAAACACAAGTGTTGTTAAAAGGAAAGCTGATACAACACAATGGTAACGATGCCCCTTGTCTCAGATTTTTGGGAATGTATTGCAGTCATCAAATTCAAAATGAATATTTGGAAAAACTGTTTTTCAGTTTGAACATTGAAATATATTGTCTTTGTAATGAATGCAACTGAATAATTGTTGAAAAATATTTGCAAGGGCGGCCCGGTGGTCGCCCGGTTGGCTGGCAACCGGTTCAGGGTGTCTCCCACCTACTCCCCGAAGACAGCTGGGATAGGCTACAGCACGCCCCACGACCCTTGTGAGAATAAAGCGGATCAGAAAATGATGGAAATATTTGCAAATCATTTGATTCTGTTTTTAGTTACGTTTTATGCATTGTCCCAAATTCATTGGAATTGGTGCTTGTACATAGTCTTTTGCCATTTTCTGCAGTTGTCTTCAAATATGTAAAATGTATTGAGAAACAAATCTCTCAATTCACTTTACCAAGTCTTTAAAATTGTATTTCATCTGAAATGTCAGCATTTCCGTCCCCTTTAGTATGTTATTAGGAATACATTTTTTAGATAGATTGTTGACGAGTCACACCTAATTGCAAACATTTTATTTGTTTTTCAGTTTGTGGAGCCAATATCCTCTGTGATGATGAATCAAGACGAGGAAAACCTGAGCATCAAGGATTACTCGATTTGTATGTTTTGGCCACAGTGGTACCTCTACTTACTAACGTCTCTTCATTTGAAATTTTCAAGTTCCGAAATGCCTCAATATGAAAATATTGCCCCTTGTTACGAAAGAAATTTCAAGATACGAACGGTAAAAATATAGTAAGGCCTGCCACTCGCAGCTCTGAGTTTCCTGAACGCAACATTCTTATAGCTGCTCTGCCATTGGCTATTAACATGCATCATCCTGGCATCCCATTGGCTAAAAGGGAATTCGACCGTATGTGTTTATGTGTGTAGATAGATCGGTATGTGTCCATGCAGCATTCTCGTCTATTCTATGCCTCTTGAGGCATAAGTCTTTTTTTGCGTCATAGAGAGGAGGAGGGTCTGATGCAATCCGTGAATGAGAATAAGCCGTTTGCATTGTAAATCATGTAAAAAAGCGACCAGTAGGTGACAGTGGCGCCTCACGTGCTTGAAATGCATGCTTTTACAAAAAGCTCTTTCTCTCCGTATTTTGCCCAGGAATCGCCATTTTCATGAAACTTAGCCATTTTGTAATGCCGATTGCTGAAGAATGGAAAAA
>NW_017805829.1:90781-128267 GCF_001891065.2 Hippocampus comes
TAGAATTGTTATAAGTACACCTTTGCATAACACTGTATCCTTATTAACGTATAAGAGAATAAAAAAGAAATATGGACCAACTTACAACAAAGAATAGCTTTACTAACTGTACCAGAAAAGATTTCAAGTGCATCTGAAATTCAAAAATAACATTAAATCCTTAATTTAACTATAAATATTTTTTGACTGACCATGTCAAACCATATGATACTGAAGAATAAAATTACATAAAATCAATAGCTAATAATGCATTCAAACTAAGAACCAACATTATCCCAGGAGCACAATATTTTAAAAAAAAAACTTTAACCAGCAAAACAAAAATATATAAAATAATTTGTGCTTTTTTTTTTTTTTAAATCAAAGATGATGCCTGCAATAGTGGTTACAACGAGCACGTTTGTCAATGCACAGCTTTTCGAAGCGAGGTGTGAAGCAGGACACAGCAACTCTCGGCTCCTGCTCAATGTGTAGCCGGGACCTTATTTTAGTTTACTGACATAGCAGTCACAAAGCGGCATGATTGTTGGCAATATTTGGCACGTTTTCGCTGAAAAAAACTCAAGCGTCTTATCAACGTGATTGGGGTGTAAGTGACGCCTTAATTTATTTGGCTTCATGCTGTCCGCTGACAAACATTTTTAGACACAGTAAGCTCACCGAACTTTCCTCGTCTGGTACCGTAGTCACAGTGGAGCCAAGCGCTCGATACGCCTCGTCATATTTCCTCCCTTACAATGCTCCCTGCGCAAACTCTGCCAATGAAAGCGCCACTGCCCTCTAACGTAGTGGGGGTGCAACTGCACTATATTCCCGGACAGTAAAAAAATAAAAAAGCATGTTCCCCGAGGTCAAAAATCCATTTGCTCCTGAAGCTATTTGGTTTGAGAGAGGACAAAAAGCAATCACAAAAGGTCAAAAAGAAATGCTAAAAAAACAAACTTGGTATGACAGAAGGAGAGAGAACAAACAGCAAAATACAAAGATAGCAACCCAGCTCCTTGTTCTGTGCGGCGACATGGAGAGAATAGAGAAGAAACACCAAAAGCAAAAGACAATCGCTACTGAAACAATTTGGTTTGCGAGGGCGGCGACAGAGCTGAGAACAATTTGCAAAGGCAAACTCACCAGGTCGCAGTGAGAAAAGCAAATCGTAGCGGCAAGCATAGCTTGACAGAAGGCCTTCCAGTGATGCTTTAATGAGGACTTTATGAAGGGAAAGAAAGGATCGTCAGACAGCTCATCAAAACGACAGGTTGGCTGAAGCCGCTCGTCGTCTTCCCGGCAATCACGCAAAAATCACTCGATGGATTGCACGAATGACGGGATATTATTTCACTCTCCAACCGAAAGATCCAACGTGTGACAAAACTATCGGCGTATAAATCAATAAGTGCGGTCTACCGTATACTCGCCATTTATTCTGAATTGTGATGACGTCTATATGCTTATGATTACCATTCAAAACGCGGTCATTTCCCCCGGTCAGAGCGGTGTCGTTTGATGGCGGTAATTGATGAGAACTTGATTGGAGATAAGCACCTTTGGCGGCGGTTTCCTCTCATGACCTCAGCAGTGAAGAAAGATTTAGTGAGTGGATGCTTGATACGGCGTTCACTTCAGTTTCAAGTGGGGAGGACAACTGTTTCCAATATTTGCCTTGCGACATCAGCCCCACCAAACATTGCAAACACGTCCCACTACAATGTCAAATGTGCGAATTGATCAAATGTTACTTTTTTGTTTTGTTTTCAACAAGTAAATGTTTCCATTGTATCGATTTATTTTTGTTTTGGTTTAAATCAAATCACATTTTTTTGCCACATTTTACTTTTATTTTTAGAATTCATATTTTTGAAATGTCAAACTTTCACCTCACTGTTTGATTTAGACTTATTTTATTTATTCTTTGTTTTGTTCCTCATGTCATTTATTTACCCCCATTTTTTCCATGGGGTATTTTTTCATCTAGATTTTGTTGTTTATGTGTTTAATTTTGTCGAAATTCTATTTGTTTTATTTTTAATTTGATTTTGACACACATTTTATATATTCATAATTATGAATGGATACATTTTTCAATATAACTTTGGATACTATTTTTGTATATACAATAGAAGTTTTTAACCCTAAATTTATTTATTTTTTTCATTTTTGCCACTAATACATTTGATTTTATCTTTTTACATCTCACTGTAGTATATACATGTAAGATTTGTTTTCCTTCGGGAACGAACTTTTAAGGGCCTATTAACTCCCACTCAAATTTGGTAGACCTTTTTCTCTCCAATGTACAGAAAAGAGGCAGACTCACAACGCTAAATGTTGTAGTGGAGAAATGCAAAAAGCACATAATTATTCCAAATGATTTCACAAAGGAAAAAAAAAACATAACATATCACAATGACAACTGGAGGGGGATTGCAAGGGAGGAGGGGGAGGAGAGGTTAGCAGCCCCTAAGTGGCCCCCATGAAGAAGCACTGATCCTGGGCCAAAATGTCCACTTCCTGACGGGGCTGCTCTGGAGCAACTGGAGCTCATTAGGACACTCCGGAGAAGATGAATTAGCGAAGAGGGCAAGGGGGGAGCGTGAGGTGCGTCTATCAGCACTCGCTCTGGTTCTTTGCTGGGACACCTTGTTGTTGATCGCCCCACGGAGGAGGAGGATGACGACCACAATGGCCGAGTGTGTTTGATGTGCAGACGCCATGTCCACTCGGTCTTTTGTCTCTAATTCATCTCATTGAAAGCCACTACAAAAAGACATCTGGGGCTTCCAAAAAACCTTTGGCACGCCGAACCGCTAATCAAGTCCAAATATGCAGGAGTCTGTATTAGGCCCACTGTGATTGAATATTATTCTTTGCTCATGCTTCAGCCATTTATTATTTTACATTTTTTACCGCCAGCACAATTATACTCTCTTATTTCCAACAGACTCGTTGGCCTCAATCCCTCAAGTTCTTTGGGATACTCATATGAAAACGGATTCATGTCATAAATCATACTTTAATAGTAATATAGTAACATATCAGTATGCTTAGTCAGTAAACCTGGTATCTCGCTGAGCGACAATTGTTTGCGGACGCTTGTAAACATAACGAACTTTGGGTTTGGGTTCAAATTTCAACATTTTCATAGAAATTTTGAACATGTTCAAATTTATTCACAACAAGACAAACTATTTGCATCAGGTAAAAACTGTCTGCAAGCATCATTGGAACCTTTTATGAACCCTGACGAAAACCCAAAATTTGCTACGTTGCAAGCATTCCTCGCTTAGTGAGATATCAGCTTGTGATGACAAATTTGATCCAAAGAGAAGACTAAGGGCAGCAAGAAAATGTAGTGTTGCAAAATAACACTGTCAAAAGGGGAGGACGACCAAGATAAAACTGTCATTCTCTGTAAGACACGTTTTATTCAAGAGGACACTGAGGGCAGCTAGAAAACAAAGGGTAATTATATACCGGTAGGTATTTACTTCTCGGAAAGGATATGACTTCTCTCTAAGAGGAGGCTAAGGGCAGTATGAAACATTACTGCTTTAAAAAAACAAAAAAAAAAAGACAAATTTTCTTTCGGGAAAAGAGAGACAGTTTACCCAAGAGGAGACTAAGGGCAACAGGAAAACAGAAGGCTGAAATGCAACAAAGAGGAGGATAAACATACCCATAAACATATTCATCTGTGCTTGAACATAGAACATATTTGACAGTAAAGCTGACTTGACTTGACACCTCGGTAAGAAGACATATTTTATCCAAGGGGAGATTAAGGTCAATAGAAAAGCAGGTTCTCTTCGTGAATAATAATTATCTCCTTACAAAGAAGTATTTACCTTTCTCCTTATTTGTTAGAAACAAGAAAACTTTTCTTGCCTCTCAGTCTCATCTCAGATAAGAGTTGTCTCCCCCGTAAATACCTGTATTAACACTCGTTCATTTCCTTTTGGTTTTAATTTTCTTGCTCTGCATTTATTGCAGCAGTTCATTTTTCTGATGCCATTAGTCTCCTCTCACATTCTCACATACTTTCACCAGAAAATTAACACCAGTACCCTCGTTCTATTTTTGGTTGTTTCAATTCTTGCAGGGCTTGTTGAATTATTCTGCTTCCCTAGAGTATATGTAAATACCTGTATTTCCACTCATTCTATACATCTCTCAGTACTCCACTTTCTTGTGCACTTTGTCCCTCTCAGATAAAGATTGATCCGCCTTTACTGAGGAGTAAATATCTTTATTTATTACAATGAAAATAGTAACACTGTCATATGCATTTGTTCTCTAATTTTGTTGCTTGTTTGCACGTCTTGTAATGTCCACTTTCTTGCTTCCCTTAGTCTCTTCTTGGAGAAGAGTATTTTCCTTATTGGAGAGTTAATACATGTTATTCACGCGCCCATTCTCATTTTTTGGCAAACTCAAGTAAAGTGGCTCATTTTCTTGCTGGCCGAAGTCTCCTCTTGGATAATATTTGTCTGTTCACTTTTTATTTTTATTTGTTTCTAACATGCTGTAAACTGCTTCATTTTCTTGCTGCCCTTGGTCTCCTCTCAGATGACACGTCTCTCTGATATGTAAATACCAATATTAACACTCATTCTTTACTTTTGTTTGTGAGTCTGTCTCTCAGCCCCTGACAACACGGCAATCATCTGCTTGACGTTAAGTGTTGGCTTAGAAATAAAAAAAAGTTGCCAGGCCACAATAACAACACTAACACTGTCACACACACTCGGCGCTTTTACGGCGCTCCCCCCAGGAGGATTGGTGCGTTGCAATCTGAGCCCCAGTCCAGATTTATGGCTGTTTTCAGCTTGTTACATCAGATTTATCGTCACAATAAAAGAAGAAACAGACAATCTGGAGGAATCATTAAGGGGTGTTGACGTGGGGGTGCAAAAGGTGCTCAACAGAATCATGACAACAAACTTAGGCTAAAGCCTTTTTGGAATAAGTGTCACAAAAACAAACGCAGAAAAAAAGCACGAAAAACAGTTCATTGTTCATGTGAGACTTGATGATGTACTGGTATTGACTTGTTTTTTTTTTTTTTTTTTCCCTGATTCTCTTCTTGCATAAAATTGATCTCAGTCAATGACTAAGAAATCTGTACCTGTATTTAGCCACAATCTATTTTGTTATTTAGAATGCAATCATAGGTTCCCGGGGAGCTAACTGCAGTGAGGATCATAAATATTGGGAGATGACACATTTCTGAGCTTTTGGACTCCAAAAACCACCACAATAGATTTGAAATTAAATGAACAACATGCAGCTGCAGACTTTCACTTTTAAATGCCGCATAGGTAGCCGAATGCATGGTTGTGCCGGCCAGCATTAGCACTACTTGACCATTACTAGTGCTACGGCTCACTGCTGGGCCTCATGAGAAAAAAAGTTTCGTGTGACGATGAACTGATGGGACATATGCGAACCGGATAGGAACAGTCGAGTCAAACCATTTAAACGGTTTTTAAAGGTCGTTCCGCTGTCAGCATGCAATGCATAAGTGAGTACCAACACAGCAGCAAGCACAGTGACTGATGGGAGGGAACGAAGCAGCCGACTGAATGTTGATGAGGTATGTAAACAATTTATCAAGTCAATAAAAAATTATTGTGTCCATTTCTCTCATCGAGCGATAAGTCAATACAGTAATTATCGGTTCTGTTATACAACCACATATTATAATACATTACATTATATACTCTACTATATCCATAACATTTTCAAATCCAGCCATCCATCTATTTACCTCTGCTTTTCCGAGGAGCGGATCGTGGGGGCAGCAGCTATAGCAGAGAAGCCCAGGCTTCCTCTCCCCAGCCACTTCATCATCCAACTCTTCCAAGGGGATGCTGAAGCGTTTCCAGGGTAACCGGAATCTCTCCAGTGTGCCCTGGCCCTCCTCCCCGTGGAACGTGCCCCAAAATACCTCACCAGAGAGGCGTCTAAGAGGTATCAAATCAGATCCCCAAACCCCCTCATCTGCCTCATCTCAATGTTGAAGAGCAGCTATACTGAGCCCCCTCTCGGAAAACCGGGCTTCTCACCGTACATGTCTCTAAGGAAGAGCCCAGACACCCCGCAGAGAAAACTCATTTCGGCCACTTGTATCCATAACATTTTGAAATGAGCAGGATATTTTCACCTATCTATATAGCGCATCATTAACATTCATGTGTATTTTCCTGGACGTGGCAACGTCATCCGAGCCGCCAAACCTCGTCAGTCAGCTCATGATGTGTTGCCTCCTCCAGGAATTCAGAGTCTTGGAAGGAGGTTGTTAATATCACAGTGTGCTAAAGACAAATGACATGAGCTGACGAGACTCTGTGCGATTGACGATCGACACCGGACGTTGTAATCTTAAACGGGACCATCCTCATTCCTTCCGAGTGATATGAGCGGTCATCTCGGCACAAGCTAGGTTGGGGGCAATGTGTCCTGTTTAGCGGTCATACCTCGAGTGGTCGCTGACCCAAGTGGTCTCATTCCCAATCACTTTCCATGATTCATGATCCGGCACCAAAGGAGCACAGCTGAAAGAAGAGAGAAAAGGAATGTTGACATCATGGGTTGAGAAATCCACACAGCCGCATTTAGCATTTGTCTTCTTGTCAAGCTAGGGGTAGTTAACATCATGCATCTGTCTATCTTGTTAGCGAATGAATGTATTTGTAATAAGTTGTTTAGCTCAACAGCTAGCTAGCGTGGCTATCTAGTAAGCTAATCTTCAATATCTCGTTTTTAGTTTATTACCAGAAACTGTTAGGCTTCGTGGGAAAAGAGCACAGGACCCACACGCAGACACAATGAACTCAGAAGGATTTATTAGCTAGGAGTGGAATAGGTCAACGTGGCAGGAATCAAATTGTAGAACAAAAACGACCAATTCAAGGAGAGCAGGGCGCAGGGGTGTAACGGCTAGGCAGAAGCGAGTGCGGCAGGAAGGAATCGCTGACGAACTGGCAACGGGTGGGTGTTCAGGCTGGCTTTTATGCTGCAAGTGGCTGATGAGCAGAAGATTCACAGGTGTATAAGTGTGTAAGGGAGGCAGGTGCACCAATTAGCGAGACGCCCAGTCCACACTGAAAAAGGGAACAACAAAAAGGGAGGGGCGACACCGTGGACAAACAATGCATCCTAACAGAAACAACAAAAAGGAAGTTGTATGCATTGCCATTTATTTAACTCCGTGATCTAGTCAGCTGATCTAAGACTGTACATGGCGAACTAGTATGCTAATCTGACAGTCACATATTTGCAGCGTCATCACATGTATTTAGTTATGTACTGATACCAAAACAGTCATCTGGTTAACTAGCATATTTAACTAGTAAGCAAGCTTATCTGTTTTAGTTAGCATCTATTGACCAAACAATTACAACAACGTTATTTACTGATCTATCTAAACGACATCTACTGTGAGTCAAGTATGCTAATCTTCCTATCATAGCTATCAATCACTCATAAAAATTTTTCTGTTGATTTGCTTTCACTTAAAGTAAATACTCATACACCACGTATTTATATTGATTCATTTGTGGGTGGCATTTATTTTCAACAGGTTATCCCAAATAGACGCCTCCCTGCAATTGCGTAAATAAATGTCCATCCGGAAACTACTTACGACACTTAAATATTTCTTTTACAAAGAATATTGCCATTTATATATTTCTTTGTGGTTGGCAGAAGAAATAAGTACATGTAATTCCTCCACATAAATACAGGTGTAAAGAAGAAGCTAATTAGTCACCTTAACGACGCGTTTTGTTTCTCAAGGTCATGGTCCTCAGCCTGTTAACAGGCCTGCTACGCTAAACATGGAAAGACTCACGAGTGGGGGGAAGTTGGTTGGGAGGGAGCGCCAGACAGCCGCAGACACCCCATGGAGACAGCCCTGCGTCAAGTTGCTGCTTGAAAAAAAAGAAGGAAAAAAAACCCCACCTCGCCTCTAATTTGAGTGACAGGCCATATGGGCCACGATGCCATCCAGGAACCCCCGCTGGTCACCCCCCAAAATGACAACCCAACCCCACTCCGACTAGCAGTCATGTTGTCTCATGTTGAGCATCACAACACTATGTATACATGTTCAGTGACTTTATGCCCATTGGGCATGTGCTAACATGGTCAGCAGCACTATAAACATATGACTGAAACTAAATGCTGACTAGATCCATGTCATTTTCAACATTGCAATCTAATACTGCTACTAACACCATTACTTCTACTACTGCAACTCATAATAATAGTAAACAGAATAAGAATGTCTGGCAGAAATAATAATACTAAAAAAAATAAAACAAAAGAAATAATAATAAAAAAATTAAAGCATAAAAAATACAAAGAGCATCATTATTGTCGTGCAGATATGTCTTTACAGGTTAAAAAAAAGTATCACTTCCATGCATTTTTTAAAAATTTGGTCTTTTAATTTTTGGCGATAAAACCACATATAAAAGAATTATAGTATATACCATATAGTCATTCCTACATAGATTTTTTTCAAGGAATTTATATACTTTTCATGCATTTTACTACAATTGTAATGGCTTACTACATTTATTATTACATTTTTGTTCGTGTATGTATCTCCATGCATTTAATCTTCGATCCATCCGTCCATTTTCTAATCCGCTTTATCTCTAGGAGGATCGCGGGCGTGCTGGAGCGGGTAACACCCTGAAATAGTTGCAAGCCAATCACAGGGCACACATAACCGAACAACCATTCACGTTCACAATCACACCTCGGGACAATATGGAATCTATATGCATGTTTTTGGAATGTGGGAAGAAACTAGAGTACCCGGGGAAAACCGACGCAGTCACGGGGAGAACATGCAAACTCCACACAGGAAGGCAGCAGCTGGAATCGAACCCTGGTCCTCTGCACAGTGAGCGTGCTAACCAGTCGACCGCTATCTCGCTCGCATTTAATCATATCAAGTTAAATCCCCCAATTGTGTTTGCACACATTTTTGGCAATAAACACCAAATATGAACGTCCGCAGATGCATTTTTCTACGTCCAGCGCATCAAAAATTGCTCATAATTTCCAATCTGTGTGTAATTTCACTCCACCGCTACTATTCATTAGCAAAGAAAACAGAAACAGCGGTCTTTTTCTGCGCCATATACAAAGTGGACACAGATGTAGCAGTGTGGGTGCTAATAGGAACTTGCGTATTAGTCTGAATGTGCCATTATATTGAAATTACCACACTAAAGAAAAAAAAAATCCATGTTTGTAGTCCAACACAGCCCGAGAGGGTGGCCCACATCCATCTCAGTTAATGATCAATTTCCTTTGCCGCAATAAATACTTCCAACTCCCCGCAAAAAGTAGTATTTTAACATTTTATTTTCGGTGAAACACAAGAGGATACACACTCATCTAATTGGAGAGCAAGACAATCCCCTTTGGAGTCCATATGCTCTTTTTGGAGTTATATTTCATTGTTTTGTTTTATGATTAATATGAATTCACCAGGCCATCTGGTGCTGCAATGAGTCACCGGTGGGTCAAACAACACTCCCACTCAACATCACATTACGGAGCATTTTTTTCCTGTACTCATAACAAATAAATACATTGCGATACCACGTAACATTAATCTATCTTATTTAAATTCAAATTAATTTGAACAGGCTACACAATGTACGAATAGCTAACATGTCTGCCTCACAGTCCTGAGGTTCATGGTACCAATCTCTGCCGTCCTCTGTGGAGTTTGCATGTTGGCATGCTAGCCGACTGTTTAGCACGTCCGCAAATGTCATGGGTTCAATTCCGGCTCCGGCCTTCCTGTGTGGAGTTTGCATGCTCTCCCCGTGCCTGAGTGGGTTTTTTTCCGGGTACTGCGGTTTCCTCCAACATTCCAAAAACATGCATGGTAGGTTGATTGAACACTTTACATTTTCGCTCGCTGTGATTGTTTCAGGTACATTCAGGGTGTACACCACTTACTGGCAGATGACAGCTGGGATAGGCAACAGCACGCCCGCAATCCTTGTCAGGATAAGCAGATCGGATAATGGATGGATGGATGTTCGATTCATTATCTCCAATAAAAGACGATTTGTTACACACTCAGTACATGTGGTGCAATACAATTGTTGGACGGTGCATTTTGAAGTGGAATGATTGGATTCTATTTGATGCACTCACATCTTTTAAAACAAATTCGATTTTCCAATTCAAATCCCGACTGGTTAAATTTTGTTTTTTTTCAGAAGGACAAACTTTGAGAGGTGATACTGTCGATCCCATAGCAGAGGCTAGCTGCATGCTCCGGCGGCCGTCATCAGGAATAGTTAATGGCGACTTGACAAAGGTCGTAAACAGAGTCAAGGTGTCAAACAGGTGCGGGGAAAGAGGAGCGGGACGAATAAAACTCAAGCGGTGGGAGGAGGTGCAGCGAGAGAGCGAGTTCCGACAAAGACGTCCGAGTGGCGCTAACGTCGACCTCTGGCTCCTCGCCTGTCGTAAATCGCTAGTCGTTAAGGACAGCTGGACACCTCCTGGCGACCGCTTCAAACGGGGGCGCGGCAGTTCTGCGCGTTAGCTTGGGGCTGTTGGGGGGCGTTATGATCCCTTCGCTGCTCTGCGGCTCCACATCTGGCTGGCAGCGCTTCAGCCCCCAAATTGAGACTTTGTGTCTTCTTGTGACATCTTTATGAAGGCTTGCTGTTATTCACTTCTATAAACCTGGTCTTCACCTAACGCACCCCTGCACCAACCCGGAGACGGTGAGACATTAATGCAAAACATTTGCGGCGTCTTCCTTAAAGGAGCTGTGAAAATGGGAATTGAACCTGTACACCTTGTCGACATTACACCACTAGATGAATCTATCGGTTCTGCGCTGATTTATGAGCTGGCCTGGAAGTACCTGCACCTACCCCCATCCTTAAGCTATTCCTTACTTCAGGGATTCCCAGACTGTGGTGCACACTCAGCAGGGGGTGCGTGACATTGAAAGTATAACGGCAATCAATTGGAATATAAAATTTTGTGTGTGATGTCTTTATTGCCTATGAAAAGGCTTTGGAGCAATGGGGTGCGCCAGCTCTCATGTGGCTTAAACGATTTAGGAAAGACTGCTCTGGAACAGAGATTCCCAAACTGTGGTGTTCGTACCCTCAGGGGAATTTTGTTAGTTACAAAACAATACATTGCTTCACACCTTCTTATCTTGTAGATGTAGCGGTATCTTATTTTCCAACCCAAGCCTTATACTAACAACATACTTATCTATTGTTGACTCCAAGGGTGAAGAAAGCAGGTTCTTAGGCATTCTCTATTCAGGCTCCAGTAATCTGGATATTAGAGCAGATACCTTGGTAGAAATGTTTAAATCTCAATTTATTTCTTCACTCTCGCATTTGGGTTACCCACAGAGAGTAGGCAAAAAAATCTCTCACTTTGCCTCACCCAATTATATTTGAGTTTTAGCCTGTTTTACTGCCACTTCTCCTCTCTCCGGCCCCTTCCTCCCTACTTCCCCTAAAAAGTTGCTGAGAGGGATTCTCAACCACAACTAAACTGTAAATACAGGTATATGACAAACTATAATCCCAAACCACTGTTATATTTCATATTTCAAACTCATCTTACATTATCCTTAATAAATTGCTAAAAGATTATTTGACTTTGGAAAAATACAGTAGGTTCGAGAGCACGCTCTGTTTCGGCTCCAATCCCCTGGAAAACCTACCTCTGTAGAAATGTTTAAATCTCAACTTCAGACTTCGACACTCACATTTTGGTTAAACCACACAGAATTTTCAACTGGTCTTGAACCCTGTCTGGATTTTGACCTGTTTTACTCCCGCTTTGACACTCTTCTCACAGACATTGCTGTGGAGGATTCTACAACCACCGACTGGGACAGGTTCTAGGGAGAACCGCTTTCAATTCAACTTCCCTTCCTTGCACAAGCAGATGGGATGCGAGAATTCAACACTTTCAAGGGGTTGCGCTGGTGAAGGATACTGGTGAACGATGGAAAAGACCAACACCATTGTAAAGCGCGAGAATAAAAGTGTAACATGGCCTGGTGTAATAATTGGACATTTACATGACAGAACTGACTCAAGGTCCAACAACAGCGTATGCTCAGCAATAATGTTGTGGAGTGTAAACAGTAGGTGTCATGATGCCGCAATGTGTCACGAAGATGACGGACAGCTTCACTGTCACTTGACATCCTCCAGTGGAACATCCCTCACCCCCCGACTCCGCCTAGCCTCCCAAACGAGTCCTTGGGGCACGGGGCCATGGCCGTCATGCATGCCCAGTGTAGCGTTTCCCAAAATGCAGGCTGGGTGCGACGGGGGCTCTTCGCCTTTGACAGGGGGAATAAATCACCACAATTACAAGCTACTAGAGACCATGGCCCGTTCCCAAAATCAAGATGTCTCTTCGCTGTATTTACTTAACTGTAGATGGGTGATTGTATATGAATTTAATTTGAATAATGCTGTAAATAGTGTACAATAATCCAGGCTATTCGCAGCAGATTGTGCCCAAGCTTGGCCACAAAGAGCTAAAACGCATGTAAGTGACATGCACCCCCTAAAAACATTTACGATTGCCTAATTCATACTTCAACCATTAATACAACACGGACTACGTCTCCAAAACAGTTTAACATCGATAGTCTAATACAGTGGTCCCCAAATTACGGCCCGCGGGCCGGATCCGGCCCGCCTCCGCATTTGGTCCGGCCCCCTGAAAATACCACAGAGTATTTTGATTTATTTTTCATCGATGTGGATTTGTCTTTGATCATAAAGTTGGGCTTTTGCAATAAAATGTTCCTTAGTTCTGAACCGTTTTCATTATTAACTATTAATTAGCAACTATTTCATAAACACAGACACAATAAGGTGACATTTGGTGCATCTTTCTGTGCCGTTATCTGGCAACGCCAGAAAAAAAAATCCGAAACCGGCCCCTCTCTCAGAGAACGGGATCATGGCGAAAAGGTTCGGGAAGAGAAAAATAGAATGCAGGGTATTTAACCCAAAGTGGACAAACGATGTTTTTGTTTTTGTTTCTTTCAGCGCAAAGAAACATCTGTCAGTCTCATCTGTCAAGAGGCGGCTTCATTTTGTGCGGGTTTCTGGAAAACAATCCATTTTTACATTTCCGTACTCTTGCGGTCACCCTTTTTCTGTTCCAGACTGACCCCGGCCCCCCCATCACAGAAGCGAAAGCTTATGCGGCCCTCACAGGAAAAAGTTTGGGGACCGCTGGTCTAATAGCATTGTTACCTAAGTCATATTTTAATGATTTTAGAAAACACCAATCTTAGCAACCACATTGGTATTTCTTTTTTATGGAATTGGCCTTATAGACAATTTACATCTCACAATTCCAATTAAAACGTAAAAAAGGGATTATGACAAATTGTGCTTTTTCTTGTATTCTTACAGATTGTTTGATTATTTGATTTTAAAACACAAATGCACCATAACCGTGCATGTCCATGCACGTGGTGACGACCGCAACTTCGGTGAACAATTTGAAGCTAAACTTAGCTCCTGCATGACATAGAAAAATTTGAACTCAGTCAAGATGTATCACTGCACGATACCTCTGTGTTTTGGGGTCATCATTTGTGATATATTTACTGTACGGAATTAATCTATGAACACAGTGTTAAGGAGGTACTGTGTCTTGGCGTGAATAGCTAAAATCAAAGCAAAGTGCTTCTTCTATTAGACAAGGCTATGTCCTGACTAAATGAAGAGGCTCCCATCAATTCAACACAGTTGCCTGGCGCCAAGATCCTACCAGATGGCAGCAAAGCTGTATTGTTAGATTGGACATGGCTTTGGCCCAAGCACAAAAATTGTGAATAAGTCAATTGTATTTGTCTTTTTTTAAAGAAAATAACGAGGATAGGCTGTGAATGCCGAACGTGAACATGCAGGGTTCATTATACGACTGTAGATGGTGCTACGCTACCGTTTAGCCGCTGACAATGTTTCTTTTTTGGTGATAAAGCAATGTTACCGAGGAAGGCCTTTTGTGAGTGCCTATCCTCATCTTCCACCTCCACCATCTGACTCCCTACAGACCCACCCACGAATTTCTTATTTTATTTTTTTCAGCATGTGGGTTGGGCATAAGGGAGAG
Source organism: Hippocampus comes (assembly GCF_001891065.2). Taxonomy (NCBI): domain Eukaryota; kingdom Metazoa; phylum Chordata; class Actinopteri; order Syngnathiformes; family Syngnathidae; genus Hippocampus; species Hippocampus comes. The sequence goes on from NW_017805829.1 coordinate 104,945, forward strand.
CAAGACAGGGGGAAATTGGCGTAATGAATTTAGGGCGCCCATGCTCGCTGAGGCGAGTCTCCCTCGGCTGCTCGTAGCCATTAATCTTCCGCACTCTGTCAAGACCAAAATGTGCCCACAATGGGCCAAGGGGAAGCTCCAATTGACTACCAATTACGCGCCTGTGAATAAAGGATGTGGAGAGAGAGGAGCTAGCGGGAGTGCAATATGCTTCAGCGCTGACGTTTAGTTTAACCCTGCGACTGTGTGTGTGTGTGTGTGTGTGTGTGTGTGTGTGTGTGTGTGTGTGTGTGTGTTGGAGTGTGAAGGAGCTATGCTTATCTGGGTGTTCACGCCACCACGAAGTGTTAAGAAGCAGCAGGAGGCTCTTTATTTTGTTTGTTGGTTTTATTTTTCGGGGGAGGCAAAATGTCACTAATTTGATCGTACGTTCACATGATTTTAGTTCATGAAATTTAATAAAAACTGGAGTTTATTTGGTAGTGTGAAAGTTCAGTTTTTTTATGAAGAATGTTCTTATTATTTTGGGCAACATCTCTATCTTGGTTAAATATTAACAGTCTTCATTGGAAGTACATGTTTTTACATGCAAGACAACCACACTTTGGCTTATAAAGGTCCACTAGCTTGATGATAACACATAATGGGAAACACCGTAGACAGGCTACCGAAACTAGCATTAATGTTGCAATAGTTACAGGTATATAGTTTAAGACAAGGGTGCTATTGCTTGCGATAAAGTGATTATCAGCCAAGCTGATTAACGACAACAATATTTGCTGGGGTTTTAATTTCCTTTCCCCTTATTTTTTTTAATCAACATCCAATAAAATAACATCTTAAAACTGGGTTGTTCAACTTCAGGCAATGATACGTTTCTTTAAATTTTCACTTATGAGAGATGCTGTCCCATGGAACTCCCTGAACTTTTTCTCTCTGAACAAAGTATTTAGGGAGCTATTTATTTCGTAGAAAGGGTTCTGTCAGTCGTCCTTTCTACGATGGAACTTTCCTGTACGACTGAGAGCCTCCACAAGCAACGAGCTATTTATTTGCTAACTTTTCACTGAACTTTTTATGACATGCCGTTGAGGGCGGGACCTTGTTAGACTTTTATAACAAAGATATCTATTGTCTAAGATAAACAGAAAAATGCTTTAAGATGCTGCAAATCTGTTTAATAAATATACCTCAGGGCATTTAAGCAAAGTGTTGGAGTTTGTATTATTCAACATTTTGATCGGCAACATTTTCACTTTTGCTGCAAATGAGTATCTGCCTCCTTGTCTTCTATCAATTGGCACCCCCGCCCAAAAAATAAATAAATAAATAAATTACGTTTAGGTCTATCCCTAAATATTAGCTTCCTGATGTTAGCTCTGACCATCATCATCGCAATAATGTATGTTGTAAACTGCCAGCCGGTGGCGAAGGTGGACACATCTGAAGGTGCAGCAGTGCAATTTCCATTGAATTGCGAAAAAGATGCCCAACTTGTTTAATCCATTCCAATGTATCAAATGATTTTCTCACTGTGTGTTTGAATAAAGTACAATACTGTACAGCAGAATTTTTCATTTCGAACATGGTCTCTGAACGATTGAAACAAGTGTGGCTCAGCACCTTTGGCAGGATGCACGTTATCGCCGTACGTTAACACTGTACAGGCGTATTCAGGCAACCGCCATTGTTAGCATGATTGCCCCCCCCTCCTCCCGATCCCTTACAGCAGCCCCCCTTCTGGTTGTGATTATTCCGGAGCCATGTTTATTGTATTACCCCTACGAACATGACAAGAACTAATACGTTCCCTAATTGTGTGTGATTCCATTCAGGTTCCATTGCGCTATCACAGCCGCGGTCCAGTTGGGTTCCTAATTAGGCCGTTACAGCAAGACGAAAGGGGAGGAACATCAATCATAGAAAAAACTAAAAGATGAAGACCAAGAGGATGTTGGGCCAAGTGGCTGTGAAGTATGCACAACTGACGATTCCAAGAACAACGTTCACAGCTACAATAACACCTTTCAAAGCGGAGATTTTTTGAGGGTGGTAAGGGGGGAGATATTTAAGACTTTCATGTATGCGGAAAAAATGTCAGGAATGAAGATGGAGAGTGTGAAAGTGTGCGCTTAAATTCATATACACAAAGACATTGACTTACTTACGTTTGGTGGGCCGTAAAGGCGGAAAACGATGCATTCCGGGATGCAGCTTCATTTCCAAGTTTTTGTAATCTCTTGAATTTTCTTTCTATGGAGTACTGCTGTATAGATGGAGCACATAAAAAACAGGGGTTAGAGTTAAACTAGCAGATTAGAGTTGTTTATTTGGCAAAAACTACCAAAAGCAATATTTTCAAGAAAAATTCATGTTCGAGAAAACTGCTTCATGTCAAGGGATAAAGTCATCATCAGCGAAGTCAAGAAAAAAAGAATATTTAAAACAAACCAAAAAAAAAGCACTCTAAAAACAGTTCGGTCAAAGAGGGATCAACCTGCTACTTGGGTCAATCTGACCCAACTTTCAGGGTCGTTTTTTTGCAAAATCGGTTAACAGCCCAATTTTAGAGGTCGTTTTGTGCACAAGTTGTCTCTTTTGACGATTGTTCCATTTTAACACATAAGGTGGGCAGAGGCGGTTCAGAGTAGATGTACTTAATGATAAAGTGCCCTCCAAAATGATTGTCACCCCTGGTTAAAATTTATGAAAAGACTTCAAATGAATTCAATTTTTATTACAGAAGCATACTGTAAGACTGAAAACTCTAGAAATAGTTCACCAGATATTGAATCAAGCTCATCCCATGGTCATTGCAGTCCCCGGACCTCAACCCCAGTGGAGTAAGTGATATAGGAGCATGCAGAGGAGAGGATCCATGTTGTTGGATGATTGAGACATTGCGCAAAGAGGAATGGTCAAAGATGCCTCTTTCTGTACTCTTCCATCTTGTCAAACATCACAGGCGATTAGGTAGCTATGTTGGCAAAAGGGAAGTATTAACATCAAGGATACTAATTGTGGCACACATGATTTGATGTGAAACCAGTGTTCCATTGCTACTTCGCGGTTCGGTTATTGCGGATTCGCTCTGGATTTGCACTTGTGACCATAACTTCATCTATTGCAGTTTTAGCTTGCTATTTTGCAGGTTTTCTTACTATTGTTCTTTCTTCTACGGTAGGCGAGTCAAGAAATAGATTTTTTTGGGGAGTGAATTTTGATTTAAATTGGATTTGTTTGACAGTAGGGCCACATTCAGAAATTTGTTGGGGACGCATTCAGATGCCCGTGCACCAATGAGTGTCATGTGTTTGGAGAGACAGAGCTCGCTGCCCTCCCATAAATTTCCAAAAGTAAACGATGTTCTAAACCAATCAGCATCTTGTGCTTAAACTGTTTCCATCTGGACTGCCTGACGCAGTGGTGCACCGTGTTCCCAGTTGGAGTGCCGAGAGCTGCACCGGCACTGTTTTGGGTGCACCCTGAATAATCGAACGCCGTATTTCAACAACGCTTTGAGATTTCGAACGGCTGGAGTGAAGCAGGGCACACTCTGAGAATGTTTCCAAACGCGCCCTCGAACTCGTCGCCTCACAAAACCCCGTTCCTTCACTGTGGGTGCGTTCGGAAATACGCTCCAAGCACGCTGCTTGACTACGACCGTTCGGAAATTCAGAATGTTGTTCGAGTGTGCCGTTTGATTATTCACTGCCCCAAAAAAACGGAGCTCAATACAGGCAGCAAAGGCTTGACAGTAAACAGCTGCATTCAGAAGTTGTGAACGGAGCCTCCAACAGCAAAGGACGACGAAAACGTCGAATGCTAACATTTTTTTGTTCAAGGTGGTCTTGAAACTTGAAACCTTTACAAAAATCCCGTGTCGCACTGTAGCGAAAGCTACACACTTAGTGTATTCATTAGTCTTTTAAATCCTTGTTGTTGTGCAAACTGCTTTTTTGTTGTCTTCAAAAGAAGACAGAGAGAAGAGTACGACTAAATTTTGTGGAAAAAAACAAATCCAGAAAAGCTTGAATATTTTAGAGGTTGACAAAAGTCAATGTTAAGTTTGAGAATAAGGTGTTCCATTTCAAGGGATCCAAAAGTGTATTGTTGAGAGGAAAAAAAAGGTTATCATTTTTAGGGGGTCGTTTGATTTCTGATTAAGTGAGGGGTGTACACTGCAGTTGTTTAATTGGCATCAGGGTTATGGGGGGGGGGTCCTTGGATAAAATGATAAAAAAAGATTGCTAACCACTGGCAGCGCCATGTTAAAGCTCTTGTTAACAGCAGCAACACCAAAAGTGTGTGTGTGTGTGTGTGTGTGTGTGTGTGTGTGTGTGTGTGTGTGTGTGTGTGTGTGTGTGTGTGTGTGTGTGTGTGTGTGCGTGCGTGTGTGTGCTTGTATGAAGGCACATGGCCATTCTCGTGCAGGTTGTCAGTGTCGGCATGTGAGTGTTGGGTGGGTAGGGGGTAGGAGGGGGCAGATGGACGAGGTTGTTGTTGTTGCCAGGCAGGATGAAAAGAGGCGTGAAGGAGGCCAACTGCTGGAGGTCGGCAAAGGGTTGCGCTCGCCGCTTGAAAGACGACGACGATGACGGAGGAGGAGGGGCCGCTTGACACACGCGCACACACACACCTAATTAACAAAATAAACGCAATGGTTGACATTTGTGTGTTTGATAAGAAAAAATGCTACAAGCTTAGAATCGTGTATTAATGATGAAAAAAACAATTTTTAAACAAAAATTTAATATTTTGAAACACACACACACGGGGAGAACATGCAAACTCCATCCTGAAGGCCAGAGCTGGAATTGAACCCTGCAACTCTGCACTATGAGACCAACGTCCGAACCCTTTGACCATCGTGCCGTCTGCATTAAAAAAAAAAAAAATTCTTTTATAATTAGTGAAATTTGTTTAAAAAGTAGGATTTAAATTTCCCAGAAGCTCCACTGTAATTTTGTTATCTGAAAATGTTTCATGTATCCTTGCAACCATAGCTTTGTAAAGTGACATTTGACCTCTGTTGCCAACACGGGCGACAATATGGTGGCCTGGGGGGGTTGTCGTCTATTTTATGTTATGTGTCGGAGGACATCAATCTTTCACTAACTCCTTCAAGTGTGAAAGGGTCTTGGTGGTGTCAACCAAAGCGATAAGATGGTTCCCGCCAGTGCAATTGAGCAAAGGGCGGGGCAAGGCGGGATTGTGGGGACCAGCGGACCCTCTGGACGACACCCCCAAAAAGGCCCGGCCAGATGGCGGCGGCATTATCTCCACAAAGGGTGTCTAATTAGACCTACAATACAGAGAAAGTGTCCACCTCAGACGACATGCACGGAACACGCAGAATCACGTGCGCCCGCGCACCCCGCACCCAGGCCTAATAGAAGGAAGCCATGACTTTATTAGCCAGTTTATTGCAGGAAAAAATCCTATTGAATTTGATAAACTGTATTTTTCATGAATTTTAACTTCCCTGAATTTTGGAATTATCATGGATCAATGGAAATTTGATAGTTAAACTCGCTCCATGGCAGGTGGCGGGGTCGTGGTGCTGCTATTTCACAGATTTTTAGTGGGTACAGTTCCTAACTCTACTTTGTTCTTCCTTGTTTGTTTTTGGTGTAATTCCTTGTTGATCAATTGATGAGAGCACACTATTTAGATTGACATTGGAAATTTGATTAAAGAAGACTGAAAACAAACACAGAATTTTAAGATCACCTGAGTTTTTGATTAAGATGAATATACACATATTACACACACACACACACACACACACACACACACACACACACACACACATATATATATATATGTGTGTGTGTGTGTGTGTGTGTGTATATAATCTGTCTGTCTAGCTAGCTAGGGTGTGGTATATGGGCACCACACGATGACGTCCCTGATGCTGAATTTTGGCTATTTTATCCTCGGCCGTCGAGTGAGTGGTCACCTAAGTACTGTGCATGAAACGGATGAAAGCCCATCGTCTCAACGAAGAAGACAATGGAAACACTCAACCGGCCTTCACTACTCAGCTAGCTAGCTTGGAGCATCGAATTTATAAAAAAAGGGAAAAGGAGAGGCGCCTGAGATGACATAGACATCCCCACCCCCACCCCCCTCAGCAGTAAGGGGGCTATGACTTTATTAGCCCTCATTAACACAAATTAGAGCATTTGAGCTCCCACACCCTCAAGCCCCCACCTCTCAGCAGCAGCAATGACAAATTGAATTAAGTGTTTGGGAACAAGTCAATCCCCCTCCCAAGGCCAGGCGGCGGCCATATTGCGTTGACATTCATTGCAGTTGGGAGGGGGCCAAGGGGGTGGAGGGGGATAAAAAAAGAAAAAGTGCTATTAAAGAAGCTGTGAATTCCTTTGGCGGACACTCCCGTGCGGTGAAGGTCCTGAATTAAGTTGGCCAAGTTAAGTGAGCCATTAAACGCCCCGCCAGATGCTTCTATTCAAACACTGGCTGACACTTGCTTTGTTCGTTCTATCAATTTTTAAACAGCTAAACAAATAACATATTTACAGATGAATTAGAATATTGTTGATTTACATCATGAACCTTGTTTTTATAATCAAGATATTAATGTAAAATAAATTAAAATTATTTAAGATCTCCATAAAAACTATTATCAGAAATGTTTCAATGTACCCACTATTTTCCAAACAATTTTTACTTGGATAGTCTTTAACTGTTATATTTCAGATATTTCCAAAGAACATTTGTTACCATTTTTTTTTAAATTTCAGGTACTGTAGTTGAAAAAAAAATCATACACCATTTTTTAAATATGGCAGCTATTTTCCTTTTCATATTACATCAATCTGAAATGTTTATAGTTTAGATATGAAAAAAGGATACTTAATTGAGAAAAAAGTTTTTTTTTACCATGTCAGCTATTTTCTAGAATACATTTTCATTATTTATTCTTTTTTAATGCCAAAATATACCTTTGAATAAGGCCTTAACATTTTTAAATCATTTTTTTCATTGTTATTTTATAAACCTATCCTTATTTTTTACCTAAACGTTTTTAAGTTTTTGTAAGTGTATTTAAAAGTCAATATACATTCTTTTTGGTTTTTACAAGCTCTTGATTTTCCCAATGCTTTGCTTCTGAATGTCATAAATTGTTTGTAAATGCTTGTAGGTGTTCTTTGCTTGTGTGAAGCAAGTTGCCATGTGTATGAGATGTGCCTTAACGAGCCTAGGTTGCGAGTTCAATATTTTATGAAACAATCAAAAAAGTCGAGCAAACTTGACAAGTTTACGCAGGTGTTTGTCAGCGTGTCAGTGCTGTGTAAAGTGATGTAACACTGACGCCAAGTGGCAATTTACGGAACTACAAGCTACGAAGTGGAGTTTCACACAAAACGAACTTTGATGAATTGTATTCACATATTATCCATCCATCCATACATTTTCCGATTTGCTTAATCCTCACAAGAGTCGCGGGGGGTGCTGGAGCCTATCCCAGCTGTCTTTGGGCAGTAGGCGGGGGACACCCTGAACCGGTTGCCTGCCCATCGCAGGGCACACACAGACGAACAACCATCTGCGCTCACACTCACACCTAGGGTCAGTTTGGAGAGCCCAATCAACCTGGAATGCATGTTTTTGGAATGTGGGAGGAAACCGGAGTACCGGGAGAAAACCCACGCAGGCATGGGGAGAACATGCAAACTCCATATAGGAAGGCCGAAGCCGGAATCAAACCCGGTACCTCTGCACTGTGAAGCGCTAACCACTGGTCCACCAGGCCGCCCTCACATATTATAAAGCTACTAAAATATGAAAATGAAGCTGAACAAAATAGAGGTTGCACGTTGTATGAATATGAACGTAGATAGATATCTAAACATATAAGCTTATCCATACTGATATATCTTACATTTATCCTCATCACATGAGCCAAAGATTTTGTTTCCGAAATTGGTTTATTTACATTTAGTATTTTTGTTCATTAAATTTCTATTTACGTATGAATGTATTTATTACGGGCGGCCTGGTGGGCCAGTGGTTAGCGCGTCGACCTCACAGTGCAGAGGTCTTGGGTTCAATCCCTGCTCCGGCTTCCCTGTGTGGAGTTTGCATGTTCTCCCCGGGCCTGCGTGGGTCTTTTCCGGGTACTCCGGTTTCCTCCCACATTCCAAAACCATGCATGGCAGGCTGACTGAACACTCAAAATTGTCCGTGAGTGTGAGCGTAGATGGTTGTTTGTCTCTGTGTGCCCTGCGATTGGCTGGCAACCAGTTCAGGGTGTCCCCCGCCTTCTGCCCGAAGGACGGCTGGGATAGGCTCCAGCACCCCCTGCGACCCTTGTGAGGATAAAGCGGATCGGAAAATGAATGAATGCACAGTATTATTTTTTATTATTTTACTTGTATTCCTTATATTCCTGCAAACTGCATTTGCAGGAATGAAAATCCAATTATGACACGATAAACTTGCTTTACATTACAGTATTTGATGTTATTTTTAAATTGTCTCAATTGGGGGGGTGGAATCATGCCTGCATTTAAAAATGTTAAATACCATATTGGCCCGAATATAAGACGGGGCTGATATAGGACAACCCCGTCTTTTTCAAGACTCAAAGTTTGAAAAAAGACTTTTAGAACACCAAATTAATTTTTATATAGAAAATAATTACAGTACATCTGAAACAAATGATTATGACAATATATTTGAGAGAAAAAGCATGTTATTTTGCCTCATTAAAATCTTAATATTTGAACATTTAAATCTGTAAACTAAAGTGCAATCACATTCGAAAATGAATGGCTTCTGGTTTTTGAAATGTAAATTACATCATAACTTCTCCTCAGGTGCCAGTTAACCTGGCCGATCTTCGAGACACTTTTCTCCAGATTGTCGCTATGTTTCTCCATTTTCTGTTATCTCTTCTATTATTTTCTTCTCTTTTCTTTCTTACCGCTATTTTTTATTTTTCTTCTTCGTGCTACCGCTATTTTTATTTTTATTCTTCGTGACAGGGGTTCACTTTGGCCTGGGGAGTCTAATTCAGCATTCGCTTCAATGATATCTGGCGCCATCTAGCGTCGTGAATGGGTATAACGTCTAAACCCCGAATATAAGACGACGCCCACTTTTTCAGTCTTATTTCAATGCAAAAAACACCGTCTTATATTCGGGCCAATACGGTATTCCATCTTATTAAATTTTCAAACATGAAAATGTCTTGAATCCTTGCAATGTCAAATATCGATCAGGTCAAACTGTTTATCCTTGGTAAATTGCAACTACTTTTTAAAAGTAGTGGCAAATAACCAAAATGTGTTTGGATATTGAAAAATAAGAAAGTATACTTGGGGTTAAATTATAAAATTGAATTAATAAACACCATCATTTTAATCAACAGAAATAACCTCAATGCACTATTTACTCAAGATCTCAACAAATTCAACCAATACACGATCTATAACTTTAAATGATAACGCTAGTTATTCATTGTGCATATTTTCAAATAAAGTGCTATTGCAATAATACTCGAAAGATCCCGTCGAAGTGGTTGAAATGAATGGTAACTCACAAGCAGTCGATGTTAGACTTGTCCTCAGGGTGTCGCTGTTGCCCCACAATTCTATTGCTGGTCGCTGCTCCTGTTTGCCAGCTGGAAGCGGGACAAGAAAAAGCCAACACTTGTCAACAGGAAACTGCATTTTTGTCATTTCCTGCATCATAAACAAACTACAAACACATGGTTCTTACTTCCGACGTTGAATTTGACGAACATCCGCACACAGAAGGAAAAACATCTACGAGTAATAGTGTACACATGTTGAGCACGGATAAGAACACCTGGAAATTTTTTTTATCAGTTTTCAGGGCCCGTTATTTTGTAAGTGCAAGAAAAGTAGATTTTGAATGAAATATAATTTCCGCAACTTGATCAGAAAATGTTTTAATCAAGCCGGGTAGCATTATTTCAAATCGATATTTCACTTAATCTATCGTTAATTGTCCCAATTGATATGAATCGACAAGGGACATTTGGCGCAACACCTGTCCCTTTTGTCCTGATCCAGTTTTGCAGTTTAACAGCAACCAAATCAAGCTTCCTGACAGTCCAGTCAAGGTAATATTTGAGATACAGTTCACATTATATGACAAAAGTACAGCCGCCCCCCCCTCAAAAAAAAAAAAACAGTACTGTACTGTATTTACTTTTGCAAAAAAAAAAAAATTATATATACATATATATATATATATATATATCTTCAAGTGGTTTCACATGAGCTACATGTCTAAACTCCAGATTTAAGGCAAGACAATATTTGATTGGTAAATATTCAAAACATTTTAAAACAATTTCATCATTTGAAAGAGACAATATTTGATTGGAAAATATTCGAAACAATTTTTAAACAATCACCATTTGAATTTCTATCTATCAATCAAAATTGAATGAAACTTGCACTATCCCACCTACATCGGGGCAAGTCCCGTTTTTGTTTAAATATTACAGCTAATGTAAACCCAGTGGATTTTAAAACTATTTAGGTAAACTATTCTCAAGAGTAGATTTTGCCAATTACATCCAGAATAGATTCACCAAGTGAGTTGAGTTCTGAGGACATGAACAACACTATTTTTAATCAGCCTTCCAAACCGGGCAGCATTATTCGGATCAGCATATACAAAAATATCAATTCATATATTAAGCGATCCCTAATCGTCAAGATGAATCGATGAGGGACATATGACGGAGCACATATTCCTTTAGTCCCGATTCACTTTTGCCATTTCAGTGACCAATACAAGTTTCCCAAACATATTATGAGGTTTGAACTTTTAAAAATATTCAGCCTCTGCGAGGGCATCGTCCACAGAGTCGGCGCCGACCTCCTCGTAGTCCTTCTCCAGTGCGGCCATGTCCTCACGGGCCTCGGTGAACTCACCCTCCTCCATGCCCTCCCCCACGTACCAATGGACAAAGGCACGCTTGGCATACATCAGATCAAACTTGTGGTCGAGGCGGGCCCAGGCCTCGGCGATGGCGGTGGTATTGCTGAGCATGCACACGGCCCGCTGCACTTTGGCCAGGTCGCCTCCGGGCACGGCCGTAGGCGGCTGATAGTTGATGCCCACCTTGAAGCCGGTGGGGCACCAGTCCACGAAATGGACGGTGCGCTTGTTCTTGATGGAGTTGATGGCAGCATTCACATCCTTCGGCACCACGTCGCCACGGTACAGCAGGCAGCAGGCCATGTACTTACCATGGCGGGGGTCACACTTCACCATCTGGTTGGCCGGGTCGAAGCACGAGTTGGTGATCTCGGACACGGACAGCTGCTCGTGGTAGGCCTTCTCAGCCGAGACCACTGGCGCGTAGGTGGCCAGCGGGAAATGGATGCGTGGGTAGGGTACCAAGTTGGTTTGGAACTCCGTCAGGTCTACGTTCAAGGCACCATCAAAGCGCAGGGAGGCTGTGATGGACGACACGATCTGGCTAATGAGTCGGTTCAAGTTTGTATACGTGGGACGCTCAATGTCCAGGTTCCGGTGGCAGATGTCGTAGATGGCCTCGTTGTCCACCATGAAGGCGCAGTCAGAGTGCTCCAGGGTAGTATGTGTGGTCAGAATGGAGTTGTAGGGCTCCACAACAGCGGTGGAAACCCGGGGGGCCGGGTAGATGGAGAACTCCAACTTTGATTTCTTGCCGTAGTCCACAGAGAGGCGCTCCATCAGCAGGGAGGTGAACCCCGAGCCGGTGCCACCTCCAAAGCTGTGGAACACCAGGAAACCCTGCAGGCCGGAACACATGTCGGCCTGGCAATGCACAAAAGAGTGTTCTCACGACGCAAAAATTCAGACTTTGATACAGTACTGAAATGAGACCATGACAAAAACCTAGAACATCAGTAGAACTGTGCAGAGGTTTCTAAAAATCAGTGGTATCCTTTCATTTTGAGTGGCATACCGTGCAACCCCATAAGAGAAAGTGTTTCAAAGGGTGCTTTACCTCTCATCCGAGCAGGCTTCCTCAGTTCATTCAACAGCTGGTATTCGTTTGTATTTATTGTTTTTTTCATACTTGTGACTTGACAAAAATAATTCAGTTAAAAAAATAAAGTTTTCAACATACAGCGATGACTGGGCATGAGGTCGACAATGATAATTTTGAGAAGCTGAGTTTTAGTCGTTGAATAAATACTAAATTTGATGTCAATGAGTACAAATTTGATTAAGTGTGATTTCAATCTCAATCAAAATCATCTTTATTAGGAATTGCATAATCTTGAAACCCACTTAAATTATATTTAGTCATTTCATGTTTTGAGTTAGAACTGTGGCCATGGAACAAATTAAAGGCACAACTATTCTGTGTGTTGCTTCCTAACGTTATGGGTTTTTTTCCTTCACAGAAATGCAAAGTATTAAGAACATCAGATACCCGAACACATTGCAAGGCCCGATTTACATAAAACACAATTAATGAGTTTCCCCTGGCAGCTGAGTAGGCAATGTTGGTACCTTCCAGAAAGCTGCTCACCAATTTGCGTATCCTGTCAGCTACATGGTCGATGATCTCTCTGCCGATGGTGTAGTGTCCGCGGGCGTAGTTGTTGGCCGCATCCTCCTTACCTGTGATCAGCTGATTCGGGTGGAAGAGCTTACGATAGGTTCCGGTGCGCACTTCGTCTACACATAAGATCTTGATGAGTCATTAGAACTTTCACTACACGGATCAACGGTGGATTTACCGATGACGGTGGGCTCCAGGTCCACAAAGACCGCCCTGGGGACGTGCTTTCCCGATCCGGTCTCACTGAAGAAGGTGTTGGAGGAACCCTCACCCCCGAAGGCAGTTTCACCGGGCATCTGACCGTCTGGGAGGATGCCGTGCTCCAGGCAGTACAGCTCCCAGCAGGCATTGCCGATCTGGACGCCAGCCTGGCCCACGTGTATCGAGATACACTCACGCTATGGAAGGAAAACAAGTATTTGTACAAGTCCCGGAAAGTGTGAGGAAATTTTGAATAAGCTCGGACGGGTGAATTTTAGTCAACGCCAACTGCAACATCCTTAAACACAGCCACGATCTTTTTGATGTTTTCAACAAAACCAGGTTTACCCACGCGAGACACCTTTGACAATTACAAATGATAATTAAATTCCCTTGCGCGGAAATGGCGGAAATCCACTAAAGTGGCTGCTTTAAACCAAAATGTATTCCCGTTCTTTTCAGACAGTTCTTCAGTGTCATACTGTGAAACTGGTGTCATGGTGCAAAGTTTCTTTTCCACTTAAGTGAATTCCTTCAAACCCCTAAAGCACATACATTTGAGTACAATAAAGACCCTCAATACATTGGTCTAGTTGCCGGAATAATAAAAAATAAAAATGTAGTAATCTCCAAAGTGATTTTAGTGTAATCCTTCTTAAAAAATATTGATATGTTATACTTAGGACCCAATCATGACTATTTTACTGTTTTAACTTTTACTTGCATCGCAATTATGATTGTCATTATTAATGATTTTGTAACCAATTTTCCACTGTTCAAACGGTTACTGTTGTACATGTCTGCACCACTTCTTTCCAAAAAAAGAAAAAAAGAGTATGGATGTTTTCCTGAAGACAAAATATGGCTTTTGCCCTTTCTAAACTGAAGAAAAAACATTGTTCATCTTTCTTACAAAGAAGACAACCTATTGCTGTTACAGTACTTTCTTAAAGACAAAGAAAAAACGTTGTTTTTCTTTCCTAAAAAGACAACCAATTAGTGTGTACTTTCTAAAAGAGTACAGATTTTATCAAAGAGGAGACAAACAATAGATGCTGCATTTTCCTAAAACAAAGACAAATTGTTGATGTTATTGTTCACAAAGACACACTATTTGTGTTGTACCTTTTTTTTCTTCGAGAGAGGACAATCTGTCTTTCTGTTATTGGTGACTGCAAGCAGTTTCGAGTTGATGCTTCATTTTAAATGTCACTAAATGTGTTTCTTTCTACACATATTCAGATTTGCATTTTTTTGCCCTTACGGTACCCAACATGTACCATCAACTTGAAAACACTTTCATGCATGTATTATCACCTACAACGGGATGTATTATCACCTACAGCGGTTCCAAAAAGGGTTCAAATCTAGTACCGAACTATGACTTGGCGTATTGTCACAGCCCAACCCATAAAAAGTGGACCTCCTTGCTTTTGAGTCAGACTCATTCCAAGTTGTTCGGAGAAAGAAAATAAAAACGCCAACCTAAGCAGATGCTTGGGATTAAAAGTCGATGCTGAACGCCCCACCCTCAAAAAAGCCTTTATCACACTCACCATGTCTCCTGAAGCAGAAGTATGTGAGGGTTGGAATGAAAAGGCAGCAGCGACAGTCTGAACTGCCACAGATGTTTAGTCTTGCTTTAAGGAGCAAGATGTTCTCTTTTTTTCTTTTTGAACGCTAAACTAGGTGCTAATTCCAATTGGTTGAGAAGCTCTTGAGAGTCCTTTTCTTAGCAGGCCAATCAAAGAGGTCTTTTTGTCAGGAGCATGCTCACTGGCGTCCTCTGACTGTATACCTCCACTTTTTTGCTGCAATTTAATTCACACATTCATTACAGTGTCACATCATAAGGGCATGTGAAAAATACATTCTACTATTAACAATTTGCTGTTATGGATTGTATCACTTTTGATTCTACTTGCTCCGCCAAGCATTTTCATATTTATTTAGTTTTTGTTTAACTGCTGTTATTATGACAGACCATATTTAAAAATATGGCCATTCGTTATCCGTATAAAGATTTTTGCACATTATTGCCTTGGCAGAGGACTGCGCTCTATTTGGCACTGTCCATTGCAAAGCTTGTATCTCCAAAGGTTGCAAATAAAACAACTACAAAATATGTACTATGCCTGTGTCTCTATTATTCGTACTTCTTTTGGAGGTGTGTTCATGTTTTATACATAATAAACAAAAAGAAAATGAAAGCTTGCTAAGTTTGTTAACTTGTGCTTTTCATTGAAGGTCTATGTTCTGTTTGTCCACATCCTCTGCAAAGTCTGTATCTCCAAGATTGTTCGTCGACACTACAAAAACATTTATTGCTTATCATGTTTATGCATACCCAATAAATGAAATCAATCATTAATGACCTGGCAAAAAAAATGCTCAGTTTGATTGATGTTGGCCTGGGTGCTCTAAATGTTGGATTTTCTGTTTTTTATGCATCAAACCACCAAAACATCGCATTACTTCATCTTGAAATACTTAGTTTGTTTCCATTTTTAATGCAAAATCAAAAGCATAATTTACGTTTGCCTTCAAATGTTCGAGGTTTGTTATTGTTATGCAATTGAAACAGCAAAAGTATTCCTGTTTCTTCAGCAAAATTAAGGTTGGGGGTTTATTTTGTTGTTATACAAAAAACAAAAATGTTTTGCGAAGAAATTTGGAGATACACACTTTTTAGTGGCTAGTGAACAGTGGTTGTGTCCTCGAAAATTGTTGAATACGGTAAGTGTCCCTCCATAGGAAATCCTAAGGAGTGATGCCATTTTTCATAGTTAACAGGACGAAAACCTACCGATGAACGTGGACTCCTGCTTTCACTGGCCGGTAAGCTTCTGCTAAACTAACTTTACGAACCATTCTAAAGTCAAGTAGGATGCGAAATAATGGATGTTATTGTGGTTATCTTTTAACCAGAGTAGGTATTATTGGGGTCGGATGTCACAACGCTTGTGACGTTTATTCAAACGGCAACGTTTTCTGACGTCACACCAACTCGCTTATTGTGCCGTTCTGATACAAAGTTATTTCTGTGTGACGCAACCCGACAGATATCAGCGACCAAGAGCTTTAATTACCGACCTTTCGGGCTCAAAATCACAATTAAACCGACAAGGTAGTGAGTAAAGCGTTCTATGACGACCATATGAACCATAAAGTTAGCCGTGCTGAGTTCAGGGACACTATGGAAAATGCACTTTCCGCTCCAATGAAGCCAGGCACTTTAAAAAGCAACGAAAATAGGCTATTGAGAAAATTCTCCGGACCACGGATGACCAAGGAGTTTCTGAAGGATCACTGCAAGCAAAACAGGCTCTACTCCACGCCACATTTAAATGACACGCTCTACCTACACTTTAAGGGATTCTCCACCATCGAGAACTTGGAGGAGTACACAGGGCTCAAGTGTCTGTGGCTGGAGAGCAATGGGCTGCAGCGCATTGAGAACCTGGATGCGCAGATCAACCTGCGGTGCCTATTCCTGCAGCAGAACCTGATCCACAAGCTGGAGAATCTCGCACCCATGCAGAAACTGTGCTCCCTGAATGTCTCCAACAACTACATCAACACCATCGAGAACATTTCCTGCCTCCCTCAGCTCAGTACTCTGCAAATTGCCCACAACAAGCTGGAGGTGGTCCATGACATCCAGCACCTGAGTAAATGCGTGGCCCTCACAGTTCTCGACCTGTCACACAACCTGCTCCATGAGCCTGCGATTCTCCCCATTTTGGAGGCCATGCCGGAACTGCGGGTCCTGAATTTGTTGGGCAACAAGGTGGTGACCAACATTCCCAACTATAGGAAGACTCTTATCGTACGTCTTAGGCATCTCACCTTCCTGGACGACCGGCCCGTTTTTCCCAGGGACAGGGCCTGTGCAGAGGCATGGGCTCTGGGTGGTTTGGAATTGGAACGCAAGGAGCGGGAACAATGGGACACCCAGGACCGGAAGAAAATCCAAGATAGCTTGGATGCTCTGGCTTTGATTAAAAAGAAAGCACAGCGAAGACTGCGCCTTAAAGAGGAAGCGGAGAGAGGTGAGCAGTTTTTATGTCCAATGCAAAATTCTTACCAGTCTATGGATTACCGTCTACTTGTCTTTTCCCAGGTGACACTGAGGCTTCCATCTCTCCCGAAACCTCTTGTGAGGAATCGGCTGGTGAGAACATCCAAAGCTTTGTGCAGGAAACACTGAATGCTCACAATGAATTTCTTCAAAGTCAAGCAATGCGGTGCAATGAAAACCAGAAAGATGAGTTGGATTCAGATTTGGAGCAGCTTGATGAAGGGCTGGAGGCCAAGGCTGTAGATAAGATATTTGAGCAATATGATAAACAAGCATTAGATGGCAACAAGGATCTGCTTCGTGGCGGTAGACCAGCAGGAGAACCTATAACAATTGTAAACCATGTCGACCAGGAAAACCAGCTGGGGGCTAGATTGGTGGATGCAAAGCTACTGCAAATTGATGACTTTCCTGTTCTTGAGGATGTACAAACACCTGCTGAGAACATCCAGCGCTTTGTTCAGGACACAATGGATGCCAATGAGTTCCTCCAAGGTCAAAAAATCCTGCAAGCTGATGAAAACCAGGAAAAATTTGAAGGCTCCAAATCAGAGCAGCTCGATGAAGTGTTTGAGACTTACATGAAACACAAGATGTGCGAGACAGATAAAGAACATACTCAGCGATCTGCTGATGAGCAGGATCAGGTTTTTGTTGATGAAGAGGGAAAAGAATCTAGAACAAGTTTGAACCCTGAGCAACAGCTTTCTTTCAGGATGTTAGATTCCCCTGAAGAGCCACAAGGCCCCAGTGTTCTGAAGGATGCAGTGTTGCTGCATGTTGATGATATTCTTGATGATTTGAAACCTGGGAAGATTCTTAGCCTTGTGCACAACACTCTGGAGGCCGATGAAGAGAACCTCCAAAGTCAAACAACAGTGCAAGCTGATGAAAACCAGGAAAAAAGTGAAGAAACTAAATCGGAGCAGCTTGATGTAGGACTTGAGGCCAAAGAGGAGATGTCTGAGAAAGTGGAACGTGATGAACATGCTTCACAGGTGGGTAGAGATGATGAGCAGGTTCTTGACAATGAAGCAGGAAGAGGACCTAAAACTATTAGAAACCATGAGTCTGAGAATATTCAGAGTCCTTTGGTGGTAGATTCTCCTGAAGAACAAGGTTCAAGTTCACTGTGCACAGGGCTGCAGGATGCCGTGTTGCAACATAGTGATGATCATTTTGTTGAGAACATCAGATCACCCACTGAGAACATCTATAGACCTGTGCAGGACACATTGGAGACCCAGGAGGAATTTCACCAAATTCAAAGAATACTTAGACCTGTTGAAATCCAGGAAAAAGATGAAGCCTTCAAATCAGTTCAACTTTCTGGTTTGGGGACCAGAATTGAAGGGGAGACGTCTGAAGAACAAAAAAAAGCTCACCATGTGGATGGA
Organism: Hippocampus comes; assembly: GCF_001891065.2. Lineage (NCBI taxonomy): Eukaryota > Metazoa > Chordata > Actinopteri > Syngnathiformes > Syngnathidae > Hippocampus > Hippocampus comes. The sequence goes on from NW_017805829.1 coordinate 123,195, forward strand.
GAGGAAGATCACTTTCTTGCAAATGAAGAAGGAAGAGAATCTCCAACATTTGTAAAACCTGAGCTCCAGCAGAGCCACCTTCCTTCTATTGTAGATTCTCTTCAAGAGCCACATGATTCCGGCCTAAGAGGGCCTGGCCTGCAGTATCCCGAGTTGCACACTGATGACAGTTTTTATCTTGAGGATGTGGAACCAACTGATGAGAACATCCATAGACGTGTGCAGGACACACTGGAGGCTAATGAGGATATTAACCCAAGTGAAACAACACAGGTATCTGTTGAAAACCAGAATGAATGCAAATACTCCAAATTAAAGCAGCTTGATGAAGGAGTAGAGGCATTTGAAGAAGATGAACAAGCTCGACAAGGTGATGATGAGGTTCAGGTTCTTGCCGATGAAGCAGGAAGCCAACATACATCAATTGTAAATCCTAAGAACAATGAGAATCAACATCCTGAGGCGAGGGCGGATTCTTTCCAAGGACTGCAGGATGGAGAACTGCTGCATATTGACCTTACTGTTCTAGAGGATGCCAAACCATCTACTGAGAACATACAAAACTTTGTGCAGGACGCAATAGAGGACCACGAAGAATTTCTCCAAAGTCGAACACAGCCAGCTGATGAAAATCAGGACAGAGCCGAAGACTCCAAATCAGAACAGCTTGAAAAAGTATTGGAGGCCAGAGCTGAAAAGGATTTGACTGAAGAACAGAAAGACAAGGTTCAACAGGCTGATGGAACAAAAGATTATGTTCTTGGTGGTAAAGTATTAATAGAGCCTACACCATTTGTAAACAATGAGAATCAGGAGACAGCACTTCCTTCACTTGCGGGAGAATTAACTGAAGGGCCACAACATTCCTGTCAAGATGGGACTGTACAACCACATACAGTGCTGTTGCACTTTGACGATCATCCTGACCTTGAGGAGGTAGAAGCAATTGCTGAAAACATCCAAAGTCTTGTGCAAGACCCGGTGGAGACTCATGATGAGTTTCTTCGAAGTGAAATAACACAGGAATCCATTGAAAACGTGAAAAAATGTATCACATCCAACTCCAAGCAGCTTGATGAAGGATTAGAGATCAGAACTGAAGACTTCATGTCTGAAGAACAGGAAGAACAAGCTCGAGAGACTGATGGAGAGAACAATCATGTTTTTCATGATGTAGCAACAGTAGAACCTATTCCAATTGTTAACCATGAACATCAGGAAAACCAGTTTCCTTCCATGAAGGTAAAACCTTCTGATGAGCCCCTCAGGACCCAAGTGGAGGATGCAGTCTCATTGCACATTGGTGATCGTCCTCAGCTTGAGAATGTTGAACCCCTTTCTGAGAACATCCATAGCCATGAGGAGTTTCTTCAAAGTCAAACAATACAGTCATCTGATGAAAACCAGAAAAAATGCAATGAAGGTTTGGAGACCAAGACTGATGATGAAATTTCAGTGAAAGATGAAAAAGAGGTCCAGCTGTTAGTTAGTGAGGGTGATCCTCTTTCTGATGAAGTAGAAAGACAAACCGAGCAACCGGAGCAGCAGGATAACCATATTTGTACAGTGTGGATAGAATCTTCTGAGGGGTGGCAGGATGCAGAGCCGCTGTGCATTGATGATATTCTTCTTGAGCATACGCACACATCAGGCGAAACCATTCAACATTTTGTGAAGGACACATTCGTGGAGGCCCAAGAGGAGTTACTACTACAAAGTGAAACAACATCTCAGTCTGTGGAAAACCAAGAAAACAATCAAGACTTTGAAGCAGAGCACCTCCGTGAAGGTATGGAGGACATAAGAGAAGAGATGTTTGAAGAAGAGGGGGAAGCTCAGAAAGCTGATGGAAAAGTGGATCGGGTTCGTTTCGATAAAGTGGGAAGTCAACCCACACCTATTGTAAATTCTGTGCACTGGGAACACCAGCTTCTTCCAGTGATGGCAGATTTTCGTGAAGAACCACAAGCTCCATGTACACTAGGGGCTGAACTGGAGGATCGAGTTGTACTTTGCATTGATGAGATTTTCCTTGAAGATGCGGAACCACCTTCAGAGAACTTCCACAGCCTTTTGCAGTACACACTGGAGGTCCCTGAGGCATTTCTCCCAAGTCAAACAATACCGTGTGTTGAAGAGTCCAAAGCAGAGTATCTTGTTGATATGATTTCTGGGGACGTGGAAGAAAAGGCCCAACATGTGGATAGAGGGAAATTCCGAGATAATGAACTTTCTTTGGTGATGCTAGATTCTGAGGAACCACATCGCCCAGGTCTACAGGCGACTGGATTGGATGATGCAGAGTCACTGCAGTTTGACAATTATCCTGATCGTCAGGTTTCGGAAATATCCTCCCCTCAGCAGTTGTTCAAAGTAAAAACAGAAGTCCTATCAGGAGATGGTTGTGAAGATGGATCAGTCTGGAGCCAGATCCTTCCTAGTGATCCAGATAATAAATCATTGTTTTTAATGAGTAGCTGCTCCAAGTCACCAGAACCACCTCATGATTCATCTCTGCTGTACCCAGACAATGATGTGGAGCCTCTGGCTTTGGAACGAGAGGAAAATTCCAACATCCAATTGTCTTCTCCAGCCCGCTGTTTGATTGTGGAGCTCGAATGACATCATCAGACGACCTGATAACACTTTAGAAGGTTTTTTTTTTTTTTGTACGTATGCACTTTAATTTGATCAAATAGAAGTTCACATGCGACAGTAGAGAATAAACCAAAGTAAATCCCAGAGGCACTTACAAAATGGCATAGCTTGTAAGCTTTTCACAATGAAAACAGAGTAAATGAAATGGGTAATTGTGAATAAAAGCATGCTAGTTGCTTTAATGAAAATGGAACTACTCATTTGTCAAAAGGTATACAAGTATTGGGACATGTGATCAATACACCGCAATGAGAAGTGAAAATAATTGAGCTAGAGATCTCCCAATTGAAGTAGATTAATGAATTGATTTAATAGGGAAGTCATGCAATACTTTAGTGCATGTTGAGTAATTAAAGATGAACCTTCTTTTTTGGTTTATATACTTATAATTGGATGTGCTTTTATTTTTATTTAAAAAAATTGTAGCGACACAATTACTGGGACAGCTCTTTAATCCATGAATCTACAGACAAAAAAGACTCATCTCTTGATATACATGTGTACACTTTGGATGGTCTGTTTATAAGTTACTTGTCCAAACGTCATGTGTCATACCTGATAAAGCTTATCACTGCAGGCATAAAAAAATTTTTTAAAAAAACTATATATTGTACGTAGGGACAAAATGTTGACACTCAGTTAATTCATCTCGATGAATAAAAGTACTTGGAAAAAAAAATCCATGGAAAGGCTTTCGGACATCAGTAAAATCATTACTGTACATCCCAATACTTCTGTCAGTGCAATATTGTAGTCAATCTCTGTTGTCAAAAGTACATTCATGTGAATAATCATGTAAGTCTACATCATTACATTGGGGGTGTTTCATAATACACAGCTGGAACTAATCCGTCGCTTCAGTGGCGTCCATTTAATGAAACACATTAAAAATACTGTACTAAATTAATCATGCATATATTTCAAACATTCCTCTCAATAGCTTAAATGACCTGTTGCAAAAACATCCAGCAGTGCCAAATGACTCCTCTGCCCTTCCTCACCCTCCCTCCCTCCCTCCCGGTCTAAAAGATGCTATCCCTTTTCACCTTGCTCTTGCGCCTGCTCTGTGGAATGACTTTCATGCTTGGCTGCAGTCCAATTTTATTTCAGTTGTTGCTAGGCGACAGAGACGTCCTTATTGCCTGTGTGATGGGACCCCATACACCATCACTACGATCTGTTACTCATTATCGGCGTCAACATGAGTCATGTTGGTCAGATGGCTAAATATGTCCTTACAAATGGAGACATGGACTAACTAGGCACCGGGGTCACTTTATTAGGTGTAGTACCGTTTTAAAAGTTTGGTGACACTTAGAAAGTCACTGCTATTTTCAATGAAGATAATTTTGTCGGGGGGAGGGGGGGCACGGTCATCGAATGGTTAGCATGTCCACCTCAGAGTACAAAGGTCATGGGTTAGCTTTCGCCCTCTGGACTTCCTGTATGGAGTTTCCATGTTCTTCCCATGTCTGCGTGGGTTTTTTTCCAGGTTCTCCGGTTTCCTCCTGCATTCCAAAAATATGGACAATATGTTAATTGAACACTCAATTGTCCCTTAGGTGTTATTGTGAGCGTGAATGGTTGCTTGTCTGAAGTGTGCCCTGCGATTGGCTGGACACCAGCCGACTGCCCAAAGTCAGCTGGTATAGGCTCCAGCATGCCCGCGACCCTCCTGAAGATAAGCAGCTCAGATAATTGATGGATGGATGTTAACTTGGGGCAAAGCTTGGGTCAGATACTCAGGGGTGGGGATCTGTGAAGTAAGTTTCTGAATCTTGCTAGTAGTATTAACACTGCAAACTTCCCGTTTCATTTTTCTTTTTTGGGGGGCTAAAAAAATGGAAATCATACTCACAAAACTCTGAGCTATAACAGGGGTGGGCAATCCCAGTCCTGGAGGGCCGCTATCCTGCATGTTTTCCATCTGTCCTTGTTGCAACACACCTGATTCAATTGTTCAGGCCTTGCTGATGATCTGATCATTTGAATCAGGTGTGTTGGAGAAGGGACAGATGGAAAACATGCAGGATAGCGGCCCTCCAGGACTAGGATTGCCCACCCCTGAGCTATAAGCTTCTTTCCCATGTGCCTGAAAGCACTGTTAGGTCCAGGCGCTCTCTCGCCTTATCTATTATCACTCGTTTATTCTTAGACTCTCCACCAAAAATAAACGAGGACAGCAGGGAACTTGTTTTTCCTCCCTTCCTCTTCGTGGAAATAAAGACTTTAATTTCCTGCAAATACCAATGTCTCGTCAAGCTATCGAGAAAAACAGGCCTCATGGTGTGATTTATTCATTTTAACATCAGTGTCTTCATGTTCTCAACCACCATTTTTACTTAAGCTTCAGAGTTGAAACACTATTTCTCACCAATAACAACTAAAACTGAACTTTTTTATTGCGGCGGGGGG
>NW_017805829.1:128277-146236 GCF_001891065.2 Hippocampus comes
GGGGGGGGGGACTGCCAGTGCACTTAATGTCAGATATTTTTAGGTTACCCTTTAGAAGCTTTGCAGAAGCAACAATGAAAAAAGGAAAAAGGGAGGCCTTTAGGAAGACAAAAAAATAGGTCTAACAATCAAAATGTGCTTCTGGTTGGGTAGTTTGCATGTGAGCCTCTGGCTGTGAGTTGTGGCCAACAGCAGCTCATTGCGAGTGTTCTCATTGTGTATTCGACTATTTTTCCAGTTCACGAAACAACTGAAAGTGCATCAGCAACTGTGGCTGTCCTTGCCTGCATGCAAGGGCATGACAAACAACATCTCAATTGCTCGATGTTTTTTTTTTTTTTTTACTTAATTCAAGCATTGCCCTATCTGAAGCTTGCTGGTAATTCAAATTGGGTTCACAACCCACAGCAAAGCTGGTAATTTGAAGAGTTCATAAAGTGGGGCACCACTGGAAAGATTTCATGATCTGCCTATCTCTAAAATGTGTCTGTGAGCCCTTATGGAACATTCTGTCTACCCACAACATGATGAGCTAGAAAGGGCAAAGGCCCTGAGCTATTTTCAGGCAAGAGCCATAGTCTTGACGACAAGACGGCATTGTGTGAAACACTAACATGCCGTGCGTGCTATTATACCAAAACACCGCTATCCCCTTGGCTGCTCACGTCCCTGCAGTCACGTGATAGCCAAAAGGTAAGCAGAGCTGCATTGTGTTCTGTTGAATGCAGAGAATAGCATTAACTTCTGGTAAGTGGCACTTGGTTGCTCAGTGAAGGTGTCGTCATGGCGGCAGTAGGGGAGGCTTGGTATTTAAAAAATAACTCAAATGTATTGAAAATCACAGGTGGTTGACTGGTCAGCACGTCGGCCTCACAGTGCAGAGGTGCAGGCTTCCGGCCTTCCTGTGTGGAGTTTGCATGTCCTCGTGCTTACGTGGGTTTTCTCCGGGTACTTCGGTTTCCTCCCACATGACAAAAACACGCATGGCAGGTTCATGGAACACTAAATTGTCCTGAGGTGTGAATGTGAGTGCAATTGGTTGTTCGTCTGTGTGCCCTGAGACTGGCTGGCCACCAGGTCAGGGTGTACGCGCCCTACTGCCCGAAGACAGCTGGGATAGGCTCCAGCCCGCCCGCGACCCTCGTGAGGATAAGAAATTGGATGGGTGGAGGAATTTAAAATCACATAGCACTTCACAAAAAGCTAAGTTTGTTAATATGTATTTGTATTTGTCTTATATTTATGGAATCACTCTGGTGTGCTGCTGAAACATTTCCCATCTGTAGATGATTTAAGGATTATTTTATTTGTGCTCTGATACATTTTTGCGCCACACTACATAGTGTAGTACAGTGGTGTAATGTATGAAGTGCTGCCTGGGCAGTTGAAAATGTTTTTATTGTCTTGATGGACATTTGATAATTTCCCACTCTGCGCTTGGCTCCACTCTATAGTCCATCTGCCTTTGATTAGATATGGCTAGTCCTTTACAACTGTCATGTTCTGTCTGTTTTGATTGCGTTTTAGCTGCAGCTGGAGTGAAGGGTGGTTCCCCCCCAACAGGGACACCTATTTCGTGTTTCCCCATCTAGCCTTGCCAAGTATTTAAGGACTGCCAAACCAGCTAATCCATTCAATTCAATTTCAAGTTTATTGTCAAATGTGCTGTATGTGTACATACAGAACAGATGAAATTTCTCTTGTAGGATTATTGAACTTGTCTGCTGTAGTGATTCAAGTGTTATTTTCTAGACCTCTTGATATCTTTTGTTGTCGTTGTTGTTATTCATAATTTTAATTTCTAAGGTTTATTTTTTTTTTAATACTTTGTTTATGCTCGGGGTTCCCTAGTCCCTTCCCTTTTGCAAGCGCTTTTGTTTATGTGTTGTTTCTCCTGGCTCCTTGTGAACAGCGATTTCTGTTTGTACTTCGTCAGTGCGCTTTTCTGAAAATAATTATTTTTGTTGTCGCACTCTGTCTGAGCCTGTATTTGTGGAATCCAAAAACATTCGGTTCGATCTAGAACCTGACAACAACAGGCTAATTTGAACCACTGACAACTAAGCGGGCTAACAATAAGATAAGATGTTGCCATTTTGAGGTTAAGGACAGAAATTAATCGAGAAAGCGCATGTTCACTACTGTGCAAAATTAGTTTTTTCTAGTCCCAGTTTGTTTATTTTCATTTATTCAACAAAGTTGATACTAGTTGGGCTTTAAAACTGAAGACAATGACAGCACCTCTAGTTGTAAAATATGAAACCACTTTCCTGTAAAATGACAATGGAGTTAGCTCTCTGTAGTTTTCAGGTGCTCATTTCAGCAGGACAAGAAATGAGGTGTAAATAGTGCTGTCATTTTGTATTTTGACAAAAGCATGTGAATTGGGAGCCCTTCGAATGCTTTTAAATGGTGAAAAAGAATGCATATGTCTCCTTTAAAGGTCTCCACTATCTTCATCAGGCTATATTGTGCACTCAAGTCAGCCCGGTAAGGCCTATTATACGTTCATGTAAGATACACATCACGTAAGTGGCTGAGCTAACTAGATTATATGGAGTCAGGCATGCGCTGCACTAATGGAGGCGGTGGCCTGGGGGGAATATCACGGCGAGCCTGCAACACCAGCCTTATGTAGGCTCACCAAAGCCAATCCAATCGCGCTTAGGAGTCATCCATATTTAATGGTGGGGCTGAGGCTTGAGAAAATGTTCCTTGCTTTCGGTCACATGCAACAAAAGTTGGAATGTTATGTTCACAACTTCAGATGCTATTTGGGGGGAATAGGGACCAGGCCAGCCCATAAACAGCAAACATCAGTGTATAATTGACACCCGTTATAAATGTATTTAAAAAAATAGAACAAAAAAAATGAACTCACCCAAATCTTGAAAAAAGAAACACGGATAAATCATCATTAAGCATTTTTTTAACTTTGTAAATAGGTACCGAACCATAGTATTTGGCTTGTTTTTGCAATTCCTCTTTCAATTTTCAAAGAATAATGTGTTCTTTCAAGAAAAATGTAATTTCACAAGAACAAAGACGTATCGTGTTAGGGTAAAAAATTTAAATTATGAGAATAAAGTCATATTATTCCAAGACAGTTGTAATACAGTCATGCCTAGATTTACAAGTTCTTGGAGCTATGAGTCGTTGCTTGGCCGATTATTTGTCTTGAGATTTAAAAAATGTTTAGATGCGCATGCACTTCCGATGATCAGCATTGCGCAAAAAATGACAATTAAAATTGGATTTATGAAAATGTTACCTGTACTCTAAAAACAACACGTTGTCACTCTTAAGAATGACTTTTCTTGTTTGAAAGTTTATCTTTTTCTTTTTTTGAACAGTTTCCACAACATTGAAAACATTTTTGAAAACTGAGTGAGCATTTTGGGCTGTTTTTCAATGCGGAAAAATGAACTAAGAAATAGAATTATGATTTTTCACAAAAACTGATGCACTGTAATTTGTAGAAATTGCTATTCTTGTTTTAAAAAGTATTTTTTTGTTTTTAAATAAACTTTCAAGACTCTGCCAAAAGGTCAGCACTGAACACATTGTAATTTGCATGCCAGGCCAGTAGTTGGCGATATTCTGTTTGTCTGACAGTAAAGTAGCGAAGAACAGTTTCCACTAATTTGTCAGCATGACATTGAGGACTTTGGTTCTGTAGCTCAACTTCACCCGAAGAATTACAATTAAATAATCGTCCATTTATTTATCCGATTATTTAAGAAAATGTGTCGTCTTTCTGCTGTCTCTTGCCTACGAATCATAGACAGGCATCACGTGAAGATTTGAGTAAAAATTCAGTGTAGACCAAGTAAAAGGACAAATATTTCATCAGTTTATTATTTCTCTAGTGAGTTCATATATTTGTTATTCTGCGCAGCAGCATAAAGCCCAAAAGAAATGTAGTCAAATATAAATAACAACAGTGTTTTCATCATCATCACTTCTTCATTTAATCCAAAATCAACAATAACAACAATGACAACAACAACAACAAAGTAGATTTGCCTAAAAGGTATGGGCATGTTCATTAGTATGTACACAACAAGGCTCTCTGTAACGCTCTCTCTCCTTGTGTTAAATGCAACAATTGTAATACAAAGATCCAAAATACTATCAAAACCCATTATTATAAATGGCACTCTATCAATAAACTGCCTTAGACTTGTTTTTTTTTTCCTTTAAAGTACAAAAATCTGGTTGAGGTAGCGCCCTCTTATGGTCACTCTTTGTTCAAATACTGACATCACACGCACGCACGCGCACGCATGCCAGCCTTAACCGTTGATTCCTTTGGTAAACTGTCAAGACAAGCGCAGTCCTGCATACATTCGCAAACAGTTTTGCATGATTATTGTTGATTATTTGGGAACTCCTCAGTAAAACGGGCGTGTGGTTGACATTCATTTGCTTGTGTCCGAGTGGGAAGAAGCGCGAAATCCAGTGTGTTGATGCCCTTATTTGGCAATGTAAACAAAAACGAAGGCGTTTGGCTTGGAAAAACTTGAGGGGGGAAAAATACTTTCCTAGAAGAACAGCAGCTCCCTTAAACAGAGGACACATTGTATTGTGTCCTACTGGGGGCCCGCATATTTTGCGGACTCAATGTCAACTTTTGTGGGATCAAACGACTCCTGACTGGACACATTCTTATGTTAAACCCTCCTGATTACTTGGTTTGCTCAGGAGCAGCATTAATGTTCATGGGTCAATTTGACCCGGTGTGTGTGTGTGTGTGTGTGTGTGTGTGTGTGTGTGTGTGTGTGTGTGTGTGTGTGTGTGTGTGTGTGTGTGCGTGCGCGTTTTTTGACTGAGCCAAAAGTCTCAATCATGACAATAAAATTGTCACAAACATACCAATACATTTTTTACATGTCATTATGAGCTCAATTATGAAGCATTTCAATTAAAAAATGTGAAACGTTTTGCTTTCATCAAGAAGTTTCATCCGGTCATTCTGACCTGTTGTGTATTTAATGATCCAAAAGTATCAGAAACTGAACAAAAACATCACAATAAACAGCAATTATATGCCAATATTAACTCCATGAATACCAATTTCATTGCAAATATTGATGAAATTAACCAGTTTCACTCAGAAGTTTTATATGGGTCAATTTGACCCTGAGCTAGTTTTAGTATGCAAACCTGTGCAAAACTGTATTTTTAAAAAATCCCAATAAACATGTACCATTCTGTGACTAGCCATTTCATTGCAAATATGTGACTTTTTTTAATTGAGAAGGTTAATCAGGGTCATTTTGACCCATGGTGTGTTTAATGATCAAAAAGTTCAGAAATTGAAGAAAATCCCATTGAACATATTTTATACGTCATTATTAACCCCATGACTCTCAATTTCATTGTCATGTGAAATTAAACATTTTTGTCAATAAGCTTCATATGGGTCAATTTGACCCAGGGCCTGCTTCAATATACAAATGTGTCTTAAACGTAATTTAAAAACAATACCAATAAACATAGCTTCATTCAAATTTGACATTTCTGAGACCAAGCAAAACTGGTGTCGTCTGTGTCAATTTGCCCCGGTGAGTTTTCCATGATCCACTAGTGTCTTAAATGAGGGAAAAAAGGGGTGTGGTCGGAGGGGCATTGTTTACATAATTATTAACTTTCATTGAACATATGTGAAATGAAACATTTTCATTAAGCCAAGAAGAATGCTCATGTGGGTCGGCTTGACCCAGGGCTTGTTTAATGATCTAAAACTGTCCAAATGGGAAGAAAATTCTGAACAATCATTGTTTAAACGTTATTCATAACTCTTACTAACCAAAAAGAAGTTTCGTTTGGATCAATTCGACCCAGGCCATGTTTAATAATCCAACAGTATCCAAAACAGAAAAACAAAAACCATTGTACCATTGTAACCATTGTATATGCGTAATTATTAATTCATCCCCGAACCATTTCATTGTAATGATTTCAAATCAAAAATTTCTCAAGTTTCATATGGGTCAAGCTGACCGGCAACATAACAGTAAGGTTTTTAATGGCCAACAAAACTTTGGTTTTCTAAATGACGACAATAAATGAGGTCAGCTTTGCTGCCAGATGTACAAAAATACACATTATAGAAACATAACATTCAAATTCCCACTACCCAAAATACTCTTGTTTTTGTTCATCTCTCTGTGTGATTACTGTACATTGGTGTGTTTATATACACACATATTAGCTCGCCAATCGCTACACACTAAAAAAGAAAAAATACATCCAAGGTAGAAGGCGTCTATAAGTGGGTAAAGGAACTATAAAAATAGATCTTGATACATTGGTGGTGTCCAAAGTGCGGCACGGGGGCTATTGTGCGGCCGAATATTTATTTATGGGCCCGTTGCAAGAAAATAAAAGAATAGAAAATTGAAAAAACATAACATTCTGTAATAATAAAAATTAGCATTACAAAGGAGGTTTACTGCCACACCAAAAAGTTACAAATATTCCCAAATATATAAAAATGAGGAAAAAATTCCTAAGAATTCAAATTTGCAGGGTAACCCTAAATAGTAAAAAAAAAATGGAAAAGTATTCAAATGTGGAATAATAAAAAATAACATAAATGAGGGTTAGGACAACAAAAAGTTTTTTTTTTTTTAAAGACAAGAAAAAGGAAAACATAACAAAAAAAAGTAATGAAAATGTATTACATTTTTAAACGATTCAAATTAAAACTGCAAATTAGATTTAGGGCCACCCTAAAAATAACATTTAAAAAAATAAAATTTGAAAAATAAACATTAGATATACACACACACACACACACACACACACACACACACACACACACACACACACACACACACAAACACACACACACACACACACACAACAATAGTTAAAGAAAAACAAATATTACTTTATCTAAGCATAAAAAATGACAAGTGAGATTAAGGACCAGACTAAAAAGTTCTTTTTAAAAAAGTAATATTTTCTTGGTTGCTTGGAACACAAAACATACAGTATATTTAAAAATATATGTTTAACTGCTGAAAATATTCCGACCTACATTGGCTTGGCCTAAATACGATATTTAATGTGTATTTTGTTGGACACCCCTGCATGAATAGTCATAGTCAACGTGTATGGAATAAAAGTCTAAATAAAAGGAACAGTCATCTGCAAATTGTTCAGTGCAATTCTTCATCATACTTAAGTCGTATTTTTTTCGATTATTTCTCTCTGTCTCTTTAGAATATTTTCATCCGCTTACCCCCCACAGCCCGGCCGCCTTTGAGTGGCCTCTGCGGGGGCTGCTCCTTGGACAGCGGGCAATACTTGATGGTGTGCGCATTGTCCCCGTTGGCGCTGCACAGTGGACAAGTGTACGCCCGCAAGATGGGGCACACCACACGGCCGTCGGGCGTCTTGAGGACGTGCGAGCCGTACACTTCCTCGGGGGCACCGTTGTTCCGGCAGAACACGCAGATTTTGGGCTCCAGCTTGGCGCGCACGGATGCCGGCTTACTGCGGGTCCTCATGCGCTCGAAGCCGGGGAAGCAGCCATGCGCCTCCCGCTCCGGCAGCTGGCTCTGGAAGGGGCTGAGGATGGAGAAGCGCTCCTTGAGGTCCGCGACGCATCCCGGCGGAGGTGGCGTGCCGGGCGGACAGCCGAAGCAGCAGCAGCAGCCACCGCCGCCGCTCTCCAGCGCGCCGCCCTCGCAAGCACAAGCGCAGGCGCACTCGGGCGCGTCGTCCAGCCCCAGGGTTGCCTTCAGGGACTCGGTGATGGAGTTAGGGCTGATGTGGGGCATGCTCAGCTTGGGGTTCTTGGTGACCAGCGTGGTGAGGCCCAGGTAGTCGTTCCAGAAATTAAATGTGTAGTCGTAGGGCCCCCTGGCGCTCAAGTAGTTGTGATTGAGAAAATCCATGCTGGCCGGGAAACGAGAAGAATAAAATCCTCCCGGGAGGGTTGGTATCTCCAATTTGGTGGTTCATCTGAGCTTCCAACGCTCGCTCCGGGCCTTATAAGAAGGGGGCGGAGAAGGTTAGGTGGGTGGGGCTTGCTCAGAACACGTCGTGCATCAGGATTGCTTCTTTTCATCTCTGCACGCTCACAAACGTCTGCTATATTTTTGTTATGAGGAATAGTGAAATTAAATGAAAGCGAAGTACAGTAGTCGTGTTGGGAAAAAGTACCTATGCATTGTCATTGTCGTCTGCAATGGAATACAATAGCAAGCCTTTATTGCCTCTGGTGAATTCCAAGTTGGTTTTAAAAAATAACTAACATGAAAACCAGACTATGACAAGACTGAATTATGCAAAAAGGCAAAACTGTCGAGTAGAGGTCGCTACATCTCCAACCATTATTTGTATTTTTGATTATTATATCATTATCATCCCCAACCGTAGGTGTGGGAGGAGTCTATAAGAGGAAGTGGGAGTTTAAAATACTGTACCATTTAAACATGATTTATGGAGGAATACAGCAAAATGCTGAGTAGCCTGGCACAAACACGGGCACACAACATTGTGGCCCTGATCCCTTGTTTGATTCTTTATTGAAAGTTCAGTCTAAAAAAACAAGAACAGTAGGACTTTTGTGGAGAAAAAAAGGAAAGGAGAGGTGTGTTCCCCGGATTGCACACATTCATTCACACAACATTGTGGAGTAACCACATGTGAGAAAGCACTGTCAAAATTGAGTTGACAACACATGTCAAAGGTTTGGACACACATTCTCATTAGAAAACCTGACAATGCATCCCAAAACCTTTGACCCTACATCTTTTGTTGTTTGTTGTAACGTTAAGTGTCTGTCTATGTTATAATGATGATGATGATGATGATAATGATTTTCATATGTTTGTGTGCACACTTCATAATAATGACTTCCACGTCCATACTGTAAACAATTTAGTTTCATGCTGGGCAGCTTTCAACAGGGGGCAGCAGAGTGCAATCCCCAGTGAATGTAAACAAAGGAAGGGCAAGACTTGGTTATTAATGCCGTCAAAGGGGGAACTGAGCTTCCTAGGCAGAGTTGTTTGGACTCTCTTATAGTGAGAAAGAAAAATATTATTATCTTTGCAAAGGAATGTTTTTGGACACAAAAATATAATTGGCTTGTGTGCAGGTTTATCGTGTTTATAAGTGTATCTTGTTGGGTTTGTTCACAGGCCTTAAATTTTTCATCACTATAGATCTCTCTTGCGGAACAATCCAATGGTAATGTCAGGTGGAATCAGGCAGCTCTCTTCTTGCCGAGGAATGCTGGAACCCCCCCCCCCCCACTTTCCCCTTAAAACAAAGATAAAGTCGAGTGACTGGTGTTCTAATTAAAACTCCCAGGAAGGAACTCACTGACTTCTCATATGTGCCTGCCAGTGATCTAATAAGACACACAAGTACGCTTCATTGGACTTTCTCCCTGTGAAGTATTGACTTCTCATTGGATTCTCACTCATTCTCAGATGGGGCCCAAATTTTATGATGAAACATTAATATTGCATGTATTGCTTTTTCTTTTGTGTGTGTGTGTGTGTGTGTGTGTGTGTGTGTGTGTGTGTAAGCGTGCAAGTCGATTACCGCTTTGGCTTTGTCTGAAATATTCAAGATCCGTATTATTCCTGTAATTTTTCTGACTAAGAAGGATTAATAATACTCGTACAATGATTCTGTGGGCTGTCCCCTGGAGTCCCTCTGACTATATTGGAATGAGGAAGGAGCATTTGAGGTGGAATGATGCATAATATCGTGGAATGCTATACAGTATAATAATACCTCAGGGTTTACTATTCATCAATTCACCTTTTTGCATTTTATTTCTGAAGAACACATCCCCAGCAATTCTCACTTATTTCAGGTTTTTGTGCCTTCTGGAACTTCTTATAATGACACAAGATGGGCCCAACTGAGGTAGATCTTTGGTTTTTGTTTATTTTTTTTATGTTAGGTCCGAAATGTGGCCGGATAAAATTTCATTAACTGATTCATTAACTGATTCATCCAATTGTATATATTAAAAAAATATATATATATATATATATATATATATATGCAATGAATTAAATACCTTAGGCTCCGGCAATTCCCGTGACTCTCTTCAGGATAAGCGGTGTTGAAAATGGATGGATGGATGGATGGATGGATGGAGAAATAACTTTCTTTTTGGTCCCTGAACATTTAAAACAAAAATATATGATTTAACTTGCAAGTTGCTCACAATAACTGAGTAGTTGCTTGAAACTTAAAGCTTAAGACTTGAGACTTGCACATGTGACCTCCACCCATATATGCTGATCGACGTTAACCAAATCAACAGCAGCTACCAAGTACATCAACAGTCTTCCAAATTAATGTTAAAACACTTCCCCGCGCTGTGTGGATCTCACGCAACATCTTTTGAGCTGATTAACATTCAGGTTGATTCTATCACGTGGTCGCCCCACAATCTAGTGTGCCTCCATGTTTATGTTTCTGGGATCTACAAGACTGATATGTTTCGCCCAGGCTGCCTCTTTTCACTCTATACAATAATCAGTTTGTTTAAAGTGGCTTATTGACATTGACACATCCCTCAAACTCTGTTTAAGCTAATAATAATAGAAGCCTCAGCACCACACAGACTCACAAAAAGCCAAGTTGATGCATTTTTCATGTATTCCCTCCATCTCCATGTTTACAGAGAGCAATATTGATCACTCAGAGAATACATAATGGGATTTCAAGAATTGCTTGAAAAATCTATTTGGTTGTATTGACCGCTGTAATGAAGATGAATGCTGAATCAGGACCCACTGTGCATTGGCCTGCTAGCATTTTTCTTCCCATTAAATTTAGAAATAAATGTCCATTTTGTTTGAGTATATCAGATTTGCATTCGGAGGCATTCCAACCACTATTTGAGCTAATTGAAGTGTGTATACACCAAAAGCACCTGAATAATTGCATGGCCTGGCACAAACCACATTCACTTTGTATTGAAAATGAGTAAAGTCTCTCAAAACGGTAAAAAGTTGAAAACCAACCCAAGTGTGGACAACCTTGGATTCTGACGGTCAGGTTTTAACACGTATCTCAATTGACTGACAAAACCACCTTCACTTTGTTTCAAAGAAGAACAAAGATGATCAAAGACTCACACAATGGTGAAAAGCAGACAGCCAGTTGTCATTACTTTGCTTTAACACCAAGTGTCAAGAACCTTATGGTGTGAGTGTCGTGTTTTCAAACACATATTTCCAATGCTGGACAAAACCTATTCATTTTGTTTTGAAGACAGACAAAGACCTACCAGACAAGTGTTGACAACCTTGGATTACGAACATCATGCATTTAATTTGCGCCTCCACTGGCTAGTAGACCTGTCCGACAAACACTTTTCATTTATTCTTGTCATGTTGCTTTCAGTTGGTAAATGGGCAACAAATATACTGTGAGCATAAAACTTGGTCATGGCGTCCCACAGGGGTCCGCACTTGGACCAGCACAGTTTGATTTTTACATGCTTCATTGATGTAGTATTATTTAAAAAAAAAAAAAAAACATTCTGTTAAATTCCACTGTTATGCAGACGCATAACTGTACTCTGTCAGTGAAACCTGATGAAGCTAATCAGTTCACCAACATTCAGACATGCTGTAAAGACCAGTTATTTCTTGTTACCGTACGCTGACAAAACTGAGGCTGTAGTTTTTGGCTCCCATCCCTAATTAATCATTGTACTGCGCTTATGACACAATGTCCGTTTAAAATTCCATGAATAAAAAAGGGGGTGTGCCTACAGTGCTCTATATCAGCGGGTCTCGGCCTTCTTTGCGCCATTGACCTGAGTGCTATTTTCAAGAAGCAGCACAGAATTTGTCAATGACTTCAAAGATCTCTGTGGAATTGAAAGTCGTCTGCGGAAATAAGGGTGAGGTGCCGAACATGACATTTAGATGCAGTTTTCATCCCTACATGTTGCAGTTGGACAGGTTAAGTTCAAAATGCAGGGCGTCATTCTCGTTTAGAGACAAAGCACACCATCTAGTGACACAGGCATAAGACGACGACAACGCATAGTGGCTTATTGTCATCTTTCACCGACAGAGGAGCGATGCGGGAGGTGGTGGAATTATTATGGGGAAATGAGGCGACCCTTTTCTGTCTTTATTTCATGGAAACATCCAATAAAGCTGTCGTTACGTCTGATAAAGATGATGTCATGTCATTGTTGCACATAAGAAATGAACTGTGTGGTTGAATGACATTTATTATCATATTGCAAGAAAAGCAATCTATAAAACATCATGATATTTTTGTGACTAAACAAAAATTAACACACTTTTGTCTGGATTTCGGTTTCAGTCTTTTCCACTGTCCTCATACGTTGTTGTATAACCTTTAAGTGGATTTCCACAGGACATTCTTTCACCATTTTTTTACAGTGTTGACAGAACGTAATACTTTATTTGAAAATCAGATGAATAATACCGATATTTGTCACTTCTGTACAGAGAATGGAGGCAACAGAATATGTTGTCCTTTTTTCTGAAAAGTCAGTTCAGCAACAAAAATACACCTTATAGGCTTTCCTTTGTTGCCTCCATTTTTGGTCTCCAAGCTCTATCGTGTGCTTTAACTGGCGACCATTAGAACTCTGTTTGTCACTATGCAAATGAGTAAAGACGCAGGAAATTAAATTAGATCTGATTAATCGCCGTAGGGATGTGATCTCGCTGGTGCGCGCGCCCCCAAATCGGGGCTCCTCTTGGCCTCTATAAGGCTTTTTAAAAGCTTAAAACGTGTGCAGGCTTCACATTAACAGCACCTGTGCATTTTTGATTATGCTACGGTCTCCCTAAAGGAGCTGCACTTAATGGGAATTATTTCCATATCAGTGGAAAGCACTGCAGTTCCAATTGATGCATTCTTATAGTGCCATCCAGAAAATATTTAATTGCTGCATTTTCTTTTGTTCCCCAGCCCAACCGGCAGGACAAAAACAGGCTCTTCATAATTGCACGTAAACTCCAAGGAGGCTATTGTTGTGCGTGTGCCACGCTCGGTAACTGGTGATTAAACACAATGTTATTCTGGAAGCGTGACGGCACTGAAACCATTTAAGTGTGTCAGTCAACCAGGGAGCTCAATGCGGTTTTAATTCCCGCAAACAAAGCCGCAGAGCACATTATCTTGTATGTATATACATAAGAAGTGCACGGTAAAGAAAAAATCAATGATTTGGCATATACCTTAATTGGTTTTAAGGTCATGGTTCAGTTTACATACCGGAACAGTAAGGCAGTGGCTCCCCGGGGATTATTGAACTTAATTTACAATAAATTGTTGATATATTATGACATATCACTCAATCAGTCATAACCTTCTTTGACTCTTCGTACAGTGGTTGTGAAAGTCTTCGATTTTAATTGCTTAATTCTTTACATCACTGGTCCCCAAACTAAGGCCTGTGGGTCGGATGCGGCCCGCCTCCACATTTTGCCCAGCCCCCTGAACAATTCCCAGTGATGCATTATCATTTTTTTTTTCCAGTCTGGTCACGTGATCGAGACTTGTACATGCTTAGAATGTAACATTCAGCCGAAATAATGGCGAAAAGATTAGGTAAGAGACAAATTGATTCAGGATGCAAGGTATTTAACATGCAGTGGACAAATGATTATTATAATAACATGACGATTATTTTTTCTCAATGCCAAGATGGGTGGTAGCTGCTTGCCTTCTGGTTTTCACAGTGAAGATGAGGTCACTATTGCAAAACAGTTGTGTCTACAAGAAATTTACATGGTTACATGGTCTTTTTTTCTGTGAAAAACTTGAAAAGGTTTATTTATTTGGTATTTCGTTAATAGTGCTATTCTTTATTTTCCTATATTTTTTTCAAGATCCCAAGAAGGGTGAATATTAATAAATGTTTACGTTTAGATACCTCTGCGATCGTCACACTTTTTGTTACAAACTGACCCCGGCCCCTGTCAGAGAAGGGAAAAGTTATTTGGCCCTCACAGGAAAAAGTTTGGGGACCCCTGCTTTACATTGTTCTTAAACAGATGATTAACGTAAGTTATATGAATAAAATATAGTGCTATTACCCCAATAAAACATATTAATAATACATTACAATATTTATTGTTCTTTTTTGAGGAGGTGGGGGGGGGCTGGAATGAATTAATGGCATTTCTACGCATTTTAATGGGGAACGATGATTTACATTAACAGTAATTTGCTTTAGGTGGAATAGCCGTCTGTTTAAGTGGCATTAGGCTCATGAAAGGTGTAGCTGGAAAATTGTACAGATGTAAAGAACAGAAAGAGAATCTAGTTGTTCAGGGCTTGAAAACAAATAACAACGACAACAACCAATTACATATATTCTTCCCCCGCCATATCTTACTGTATAGTTTGAAATCATACATATCAACTTGAAATTTATTTCGCAGAATCTTCTCTTTATATGGTTTTTGCTGCTACGGCCACAACTGAAGCCTAGGGACTCAATGCACAGAGTGGCTAACCAGAGCTAACAATACTCAACTACATTGTCATTCCGGTGTGACTCAACAGCCCAGACCCCACCTTTTAAAACCACATACATTCAAAATCACAGATACCACAGTGTAACAAGTAAGGATGGCGACCCCAAGTGGACAAATATGCCTGCCTGGTCCTCACATGCATGTTTTTACTGGTATTGGTAAAATCTATTTTTGTGTGACCCATCGAATAATCAATAAATATGGTAAATATGTGGTCGCTGTGGATTTTCATCCATAAATAGGGAATACTGTAATGGAAGCACTCCTCCCCCCCCAAAATGTTCATAGCTCAGATGACAAAGGCGTCGAGCTCGGGCTCCAGAGTCAGGGTGCAAACAGAGCATTATATTCATTGACCAGCTGCCATATGAAGGCAGCGGGAATAGAAAGTCATTTTTAAACCCTTGATTAAAATCTAATCTTCCACATGCAGTCGGAGATGAAAGTCACTGCTGTGTAATGGAGACTATTAATATTTAGATATATAGAAAGGAAATCAGATCCCTGATTCACAATCAGCCGTGGGATAGTAAATGATATGTAAGACGGCTATGCAAATAAGTTGGGCTCTCATCTCCAAATTACGTTTGTCATCGACCCTTGTGAGGATAAAGCGGTTCAGATAATGGATGGATGGATCTTCTTGGATTCCTCCCCCGCTGTAATTTAAACTGTTATTATGACTTAAGGGTGTCCTTTGTAGCAAAGCCAGCAGATTGAACACATCTGTGCACTTCATACAGCTTCGTTTTTTTTGTTTTGTTTTTTTAGTCAAATCTTCTAAAAGGTTACAACCCTTGGTCAAAGTTTTGCATCAGTTACTAAAAGGGACAGCTGTTGAAAAGGTAACTTTTTCGATGCTTTGCTGTCCACTGTAGGGACTGATATGCAAATTAAGACTTGGGTGTCAAAATAAAAACCCTTATGATTAGCAGTTGGCTGTCGTGACCAATAAGAAACGCTGACATCAATTCATGTGTTTTGAAGGAAATCCTATCCTGTTGAATGGTTGCGCACAGTTTCAGCAATGCATTTAACAGTGTTATTGGAATATCCCAACTTGAGTTAAAAAAAGACACATGCATTTCGTAGTGCTTTTATAATCTTATTTTATGAATAGCAATGACAAATAATCTTATTTGATTCACAACAACAAAGTCACATCAAAGTTCAAACCACAGAACAAGTTGTGTGTCTGCAAAATGGCTGCCACGCAGGATGCATGAATGCAGGTGTGCAGTTGAGAAGACACACAAGGAGTCTTTGTACGCAGCTTTGATGGTGAAAGATGCCCACATTCCAAACAAATTCGATGATGGGGTTTTTTTGTTGTTTTTTTTCCCCCCATATCCAAACACACTCCACAAATTAACCCGTTCAATCCTTCTGTTTACCATTTGTATGGAGACACTTGACTCCATTTTGGTTCCACCCCGAGTCAGCAAAATTGGTCTGGCCCAGCTCTGGGGCAGACACGGCACGTACACTCGGCCCACATACCTCAATGAATGACGGTCCTGCAGTGGCCCACGTTTGGCATCCATGATGTGGGCCGCATTTGGCCCAGATCTGAGCCGCATTGTAAAACCATATCTGGCCCTACTCCGGCCCGACGCAGGGCCAGAACAGGTTCCTGATATCAGCCTTAATTCAACCTCAACTAAGCCACATCTTTCATGAGCCATATTTGACCCACATTTAAAAAAAAAAAAAAAAGTGTCAAACACGACTGTTATAAAAATATGTTTATTGTCATAATTTGTGAACCTCACATATAACTCCACATACACTGGAAAATGCACTTTTCTTTATTTAACAGTGAACACAAAGTCCAAATTGGGATGCGGCTTACTCTTGAACGGTATTTTTCTATCCATCCCATTGTTGCGCTCTCCATGCCCTCTTTTCTTCTCATGCTCTCCTTCCTGTCACCATCCCGATCAGGAGCCAGATGTAGCCATCTTTTGAAAAACAGTAAAAATAACCCTTGAAATTTCTTATAATAATAAGAATAATACATTTCATTTATAAGCGTCTTTCAAGACACTCAAGGGCACTTTACAACCAAAACTAAACTAGGTGTGACGCTGTGGGGCAGAATATTTGCCACCAAAAACTCAACGTGAATACCTTTTGAATAGTTTCTACTAAATTTGAATTACATGAATTGAAGTTCAGTGTATGGAAAATGGATGTACTTGTATATTTTACTCTGAATCATATTGAATAACTGAATCTGAATTGTACAATCTGAATTTTAAACGAGACTTTTTTCTTTGAAACTGTATTTGATCCTCACTGAAAATTAAATTCTGTTTATTTTCATATTCAGTCTTACAAATACAAAACTTCATTTCAACGTCAGATTTTGTTTTTGAATTGAGGTACTAAGTTTTAAATTAACTTTATGGTCAAGTATTAAGTATCCAGTTTGTATTGCAGCAAACGGAATCAATATTAATTTCATTGTATTTCAGTGCAGAAAGGGTTCTTTTTGGCAGCACCCCTGACTGTTCAATCACCTACATTTTCACTAAACTCACATGCAGACGTTAACTGTGACGCAGGAGGTTCACGCCCAGCCTATTAGACGTAGCTGAGCGGTTTATTTTCAAAATTCGCGTGCTTCAGTCTCGATTTAAAGACAGCAGTTGAAAATTTTAGAAAAAGATACATGTAAATAACAAATAACCCTTAAATTGTAGCACAATATATTTTTAATATTTCCCTATGCCACCATAAAGAAGTCATATCTGTGCTTGGAGCACATAATCCCCCCTTGTCCCCCCCATATCGGGCTAATGCTAATCGTCATTATTAGCGCCCTTCAAAATTCAGGCTAAACTCTCGACAGAATTGTCTTCGTATTGTAACTGTCAGTATACTGTCACAAAGAACAAATGTTAACCTAAGCATGAAATAAATTTACTCACCACGTCTTTTCAAGTGGCGATTGCTCTCGGACTGCAAGGGAAGCTCAGCTTCCCCTAAAATGTCAAAGAATAAGTGATCAAATATATGAATGTAAATTTCATTGTGTGTACATGTCATTGACAAAATATGCGCTACAACGTGCTCAACTTTTGTTCCGAATCAGCTTCTTCTTACTGGGTACGACACGACTTCCTTCTCATTCTTTCCCGCAGCTTCGCTGGGCTTTAAACAGTGGACACAAAGCGTGCGCGTGCTTTAACCGGTGGACGCCGAGCGTCCGCTGAGCGTGGACTGCCCGGACGCCAAGCGTCTAGAGCAGGGGCCCCCAACCTTTTTTGCCCCACAGACCGGTTTATGTCAGACAATATTTTCAGGGACCGGCATTTAAGGTGTGGCGGAATTAATACAACAAAATAATATGGTATGAGCTGCATGAAAACTGTGGCGTTTTCAAAATATAATAATAAACACAAGGAGCGTCTAATCTGGCCGCAACACTC
>NW_017805829.1:146611-147099 GCF_001891065.2 Hippocampus comes
TCCGAATCAGCTTCTTCTTACTGGTTACGACGCGACTCCCTTCTCATTCATTCCCGCAGCTTCGCTGTGCTTTAAACGGTGGACGCTGAGCATCCGCTCAGCGTCGACTGCCCGGACGCCGAGCGTCTCGAGAGTTCAGGGTAGGTTGTCCCAATGCGTTGAACGGAGACGAGTCATTGGATACAAGCTGGTTTTTGTCCCGCCCACGGACCCTCGGCGTCTCTGGGACTGGATGGCAGTGGGCGGGTACCGGACGCTCAGTTTTTCTGCATCAGATTCGATGATCTGTCTGAGCCTGTGTTCCATTTTGATTGACATCGAAATGAGCCAATCACTGATCTTTTAGTGTAGGCATCTGTGGTAGCACTTTCAATTCTCATTCTGTTCTAAATTGAACTGGAGACGACTTCTAATCATTTAGCGACACTCTCTTTGTTGAAAATGAAAAGCGACAAATTAATCTTTTATTACTGGTGGGTTTTATTGGC
>NW_017805829.1:147236-165390 GCF_001891065.2 Hippocampus comes
TGTGTGTGTGTGTGTGTGTGTGTGTGTGTGATGAATGGAATTCCGCATCGGTATGCAATTGTAAAACAAGGCTGTGTGTAGAAAAAAAAATCTGAAACTGCATTTAAGGGTGGCTCAATACTGGCTGGCCATATTCGGGCCGGAGTTGGAAATTGATTTCTGGCCCAAATACTTCTCAACACTCCACAACTGGCCCTCATCTGGTTTGCCAGAGTCAAGCCAGTGCCTCCTTTGCCACGCCTGGGCCGTGTTCGGCCCACATGCGTTATGCCAGTGCCGACACAAGGCCAGCTGTGCCAGCTTCATGCCGAATCCGGGCCAGATGCCTTTGCTGACTGGGGGCCTTTATCTATTTACCCACGTCCTCTTCCTGGTTTTTACTTTCTGGTTATGACTCTTTGAAGGCAGTCTCTCACCTTGGTATTTTAATTACCGTCACAAGATTATTGTTGGAATATACAACATTTTAGGGCAGGACTTAATAATACCTTTATAAACTCTAGAACCACTGAAGTTATACTTGGGTGGCTCTTAAAAGGCAATCTTTAATTTTGGGTGCGTTTGGAAATTTAATGATGTCCTAACTTGACTGCAGTGGTTCTTAACCTTGTTAGAGGTACTGAACCCAACCAGTTCATATGCACATTTACCAAACCCTTCATTAGTGAAAATAACATGTTTTTTTTAAATAAATTCAACACATAAAAAACGCATTTATTAAAAACTGAAAAAAAGTAAATACAATTTCAAGACGTAAGTATGAGTTGTTTTGAATTGTGCAAAAAATGAACCGTGCAGGACGTACTATCATGGCAGTCACACCTTGACTACTGAGTGAACTAAATTTCCCGCAGCACTGATTGGACAAGCAATATCATGTGATCATCTGCAGCCAGTAATGGCCAAGCGGGCGTATCATAACTAATTGACATGTTGAGTCAGGTGTGTCTTAACCTCCATTGCAGAGGCTCCGTCGAACCCCTTGGGTTCGATCGAACCCATCTTAAGAACCACTGATCTAATCTGAGAGTGTGAGTGCTCCAGTACATTCCAAAAATGTTTTGACTTTCTGAATGGTCCGGAGTGCATTTAAAACACACCCATAGTTTAATTCAATGGAGAGTTAGTTTTTAAATGTGTGAAGATTATCATGCCCAATTGGTATGTACGCTACTTTGTCTTAGTTGCATTCAAACTTAACAACCAGGCTGGTCAACACCTGGAATCGCAATGGAGTGCGATGTTTTCATTTGAAATCATGAAAGATGTTTTCATCAGTTTTTAAAGCCTAAAACTTGCAATCTCTCTCTATGGTATGAAGGCAGTTAGCATCACCATGGTAACCGCAGGCTATACTGTTTCCACGCACCTTGCTGACATTTCATTTCAATACATTCTGTATGTTTGGGTTCATTGCTAAGGTCTGTGCTCCGAGGGCACTTCATGTCTTTCATGTTTGGGTTGGTAGAAGTCGAAAAATATATTAAACCGTTTTTTTCCCCCCCCATATCGGACGTTCAATCACATCCTCAGATTGAACACAAGCCGGGCTCTTAGAGGTGTTTTGCCTGCTTGCTCTTTGATTCTGAAGAAGCTAAGTGGCCCGCAGTGAGCTTGGACCTCATCTTGCGCACATGCAATGAGCTGGAACACCAGCGGTCGGGCAGCTGGCTCTTTATCAGCCAACATCAGAGGCCAAGCTGGCTAAAGCTCTTGTTGCTGAATGGGAGCAAATCCCTGTGGGCAGAACCCCAAATCTTGTGGAAAGCCCTCTTCCTGGGAGAGTGGAGGCTGTTACTTCGGCATGTTTATTGCTTTAGAATGATGGTCAACTGGCTCAGATGCTTTCATTTACAAAACGTTTGTGTGTGTGTGTGTGTGTGTGTGTGTGTGTGTGTGTGTGTGTGTGTGTGTGTGTGTGTGTGTGTGTGAGAGAGTTTGAATAGAACTATTGCTGTCCTTCCTGTATTAAAGTGTCACAAAGTGGGACAAAATTTTAAAAGGGTTGGTTAACCTTTGGGTATGGAAGGCAGAAAACGTAAAAAATATATACAGTGGTACATCGCCCTATGAAGTGGGATCAACAATTTGAGTTCCGAGCGCAAGATGGCGGCACCGAAATTCACAATAAGCAGCAGTTTGTCAGAAGAAGAGGTTTGAAGTTTTCTGTCACACTAAACATAAAACAAAGAATTAGACATTATGAATTGAAGCACCCACATAACTTTGTTACCTCGCTGCTAAAACACGATCCAAAACACGAAAGACATAAATGGTGCCGCAATACACGTAACCAGACAATATAACAATACTCAAATACATTCTTTATCCTCTGCATAAAATGATAAATATTACTGCATCTTACTGAGTAGTTGTGACCGTCCTAACACACTTTTTCTAAAGATTTTTCTAAACCAGTGGTTCTTAACCTGGGTTCGATCAACCTTAGGGGTTCGGTGAATCGGTTCAACGGAGCCTCTGCCATGGAGGTTAAGACACACCTGACTCAAAATGTCAATTAGTTATGACACGTCCGCTTGGCCATCACTGGCTCGTTCATTTTGTGCACAATTAAAAAACGTATACTTTATACTTATACTAATGGTGTTTACTTTTTTCAGTTTTTAATAAATGTGTTTTTTTTTATGTCTTGAATTTGTAAAAAAAAAAAAAAAAATCATATTTTTATTTTTCACGAATGAGGGGTTCGGTGAATGTGCATGTGAACTGAGTTCAGTACCTCTAGCAAGATTAAGAACCACTGTTCTAAATGTTTACATGAGGGCTTTGATTTATATGTTGTTTTTAGGCCGATTCTGAGATTTGGCAGAGTAAAATTCCACCTTCTTTTTTGGTCCCTTGACACTTACGACAATCAAGATATGAATTACAGGCATACATCCTTTACCAAATTATTTACAACAGAGAGAAAACCATGTAAAAATTGACTGTTTTTTTGTGCCCTTTTTGGGGGTTGGGGCAATGTTTGAATGAAATTATCTTTGCCTTATGTTGTACAGTAAGTAATGCAGTGAATTTTTGAATGTTAGTGTGTGATTTTATTATACCATTGATGAATTGAGATTATGGTTTTACCCAATTTTATATAACACAGTGTCGGATTATCTTGATGGGAGAAGAGAGGTTTTTACTTAGGGGAGGTGTTTTTTTTTTAGTCACACATGGACAATGCACCCGGCATCTAATTGAAACATGACATCTATTTGACGCTTGGCCACATTTTCCAGGTCAGAAGAGAGAGGAACGCCTCCAACTTGATGCCTCTCCACCTGCCCGAAGATTCCTCAGCATGCAAAGATCCATGTTGTTGTTTTGTTGTTCTTGTTGTTGTTGTTGTTAGTCACTCAGCAAGTTTCACTTTGGATCAGCTAACAAAATCAGCGCAGCGATGACAGACCTGTTGAGCCCATTTCGGTCATTGCATTCGTAAATGCGTTTAAATGGTGAGTGCATCAGTGGACACACACGGGAGTTTAAACTAGAGGAATGCCACTGAGCTTTAGCAGTCGTGTCATAAAGCCGGCGATGTGATCACCCCCTGTGGTTCAGGACCTCAAGGCCGATGGCTGTTTGATGTCAGCCAGTTTGATGCGACTGTTTATCCCAGGTGAACGCTTTTTCTAACCAAAACAGCAACAACCGCAGAAGCACAGAAACAGTCATCCAGACGAATTATATATATGTGGAGTCGTACCGTATGTTTTAAATGAGATGCCTCCACAGTAAAGAAGACATCTTTAATGGCAATTAGCGTTGAATTCCGCATGGACGTGATCACTCCGTAATGTTGTGGGCGCCGGTGCATTTGCTCTTTTGTAATTGGCAACACACACATTTTGCAAGAAGTATTTGTTGTCCTTTCTTGCTGCTGATCAAAGTGATTGCATTGTGAGCACTCCACTCTTCATCATCCGCCGTTTTTTAAATGCAGCACCACTGGGGAGCTGGCTTGTTTATTGATTGGTTGATTGGTTTGTTTGTATTAACTCCCTCCCTTTATCCGAGTCGGGGAAGTCACGTGCACAGCAGCGGGGGAGAATCCTCCAGAAGGAAAATACGATATCTCTCAATCAAAGGCGTTTCATTTTCTGCAATGGTTCTACACACACCTCCACCTTTTCTTGTGAATAATTGATTATCCCAGGAATCACCAGCCTCAAATGTTAATGAGCATTCCATATAGCGGGGTTTGTTGTCTTTGCCTGACGACACAAGTTAGCAATCAAACATTGTATCTTCAATAACTCAAAGGTCAAATGGAACATCAGAATCGTAGGCCACATTCAAGTTTCCTTTCTCCCCAGCCACTTCATCCAACTTTTCCGGCGCGATCCTAGTCCTTGGGTCAATCCCAGGCCCTCTTCCCATTGAGACGTGCCCGGAACACTTGACCAGGGAGGCGTAGAGGAGGCATGCTAATCAGATGCCTGAGCCACCTCATTTGGCTCGAGTAACAAAATGACAGCATTAAATCACCAAATACCTTTTAGTTCCCTCTGCAGTCATCTGTCAAGCGTAGTTGGACTTCATTTTAGTTTCATTATGCCGTGGTCAACATTGTGCGTTTGCTAAGCTTTCCTGCCCATACCTTTTCATCCTTGGCTGCTATCAATCGCCCCTTCTGAGGGCTGACTCTTGTTTGGAGAGCCTTTCAAAGTCTAAATGTACGCCTGAATGCTTGATCCCCGCTAATCTCTTGATGGACAGCCCCACCCACCCCACCCCCCGTGCACCACCATACTCCCTTCCCCTCATCCCTTATGCCTTTGCTCTCCTATAGAGTCAATGTATACTTGTGCATGCACAGATTCTTCACAGTCAGGTCAGGTTTGTTTGGCCGCCACGGCGGAATAATCCCGTAGATTAATGCCATCAGTGAGCACCTCTCGACTAGAAGGCTGTGGCCATTAAAACGGTTACAAACGGAATGCCTGAGTTCTCAACAAAAGGCTTTCCCTCCTCCCTGTCCTGAGGTAAAAGGTGACCCACCGAGAGTTCGACCCCATGCGGCAAAACCCCTTCTTCTGGACATTACTTATTAAACTTCCAGAGAGACTAATTGGAGCTTGTGCAGGGAGTATTTTCGTGCCTGAACACCGTAGGCAGGGTGTCAGCAGATCATTAAAAAGTATTGAATTTGAATTTATGACCACCCCACAGTGTTGTGCAAGTCCTTCTTAGTGTTCTGGCAAGTTTATTTGTTCTTTTCAGTTTTATTTGTTCTTGAATTTCTCCAAAATTCTCTCAGGGCATTGAAGCAATCGCAACTGGACTCTTCTGATTGCCTTGGATGACATTTTGTCATTCATATGAGCAGGCTTGATCAGCTGAATAAAGTTTTATGATGAAGATTTCTCATTTTATCACTTGGCTGTATTTTTTATATTATTATGGACTCGCTATGTGGTCGATATGTGGCATCTTACAGCTGTGTGATATATCCTTTATATCGTGTTATTTTTCAGTTTTCAGGTGTGGGATATTGGGTTAGCTTAATTTCTTTGCTAATGTAGTGCCCGAGACAGTAACGCAACAGTCGCCTTTATATTGCATCATCCTTGTGCATCACGCAAGCAAGACGAAGTGATTTGTTTTCACTCCAACTGTTACACTAATGTTTCAGTTGGATTAAGATGATGATGAGTTGATTGGCCACCTTGAGAGTGGGGCGCAGGAATGGCGTGGTCAAGAGGCGACTGTTATGATATACTGGTCACGAGAGATAAGATCGGTCCTAAAAAAAGCCCGATCCGAACCGGTCCGAGGGTATTTAAGCCCGACCCGGCCCGATCACTTAGCTTGATTTGCAGGCCCGAGCCCGAAGCAAACCCGACATTTCATATTTTATTTGTGAGGACTCGGGAGGAGGAGGGGTGATTTCTGATAACAAAGCCTGTCTTTTGGAATGAAATCTAAGTTAAACAAGACTGTATAAACATTTACATCTTTTATATTTCTGTTTCTGAAGAGGTTACATTAACCGACAATTTTCTATCATTGACGGATTTTTCTTTAAGAGTGGACGGGGAAAATTTAAGGCCGTCCGTCATTTTGACGGGTTGAAAATTGGGCTGTAAACCACCGCAGCAGTACGTCCTTAAGAATCTAGCGCGGACATGATGGGTGGATCATAGACAGAGACAGGAAGGAGTTCCTTGAATTGTCATTGCAAGAGTTTAGTACAGTACGTGTTGTGATGAGGCGACTTCTGTTTTTTTGCGAACCACGGTCTCTCATGGCCAAAACTATTGACGGCCTCAAAAAAAAAAAAAAAAAAAGGCAGCGAGAGAGTAGCCCGACCTGACCCGAACCCGAACCAATGATTGACATTTTAAGACCCGACCCGAAATTCGGGTCGGGTCGGGCTCGGGCTCGGGCGGCCCGATCTTACCTCTACTGGTCACTTGTCTGTGCAGTGAGATGACTTTGTGAGGTTTTTTTTTAGGACTTTGGATGGCCTACAGCTCAGATGCTACACTCAAATTGTAGTCCTATGAATTCGCTCCGTAGCATTGTGTAGAAAAAACAAAGACTCCAATCCTTAAATCCGCCTTTCTAATACAGCACTGCCAAATTTTCATTGAAGATGTTTGCTCATGATGAAATAAAATAGTTCGTGCTTTGCACATTCGCATGTCAGCAGAGATCGGAATGAGTGGATCCACCAAGCAGCATTCCGTTGTGCTTTGTAGAATGTAGCTCATCATCTCTGAAAAAAAACTCCCTCCCCCTTCTTAGGCCACGATCAACATGATCAAGACGTCACATTAGATTAACCTTCTTTTCTCAAATTGAGACGCAATTCATGCCAGAGAGCTAGCTAGCATCACTTCCCTCCACTCTTGAGTGGTCTTGACAGAAGCAATTTCCGACTTCTAATCAAAAAATTGCTTCATAGCAGCCAATAAACATCATACTCCAGATGTGTCCCGGCATTGTCATTGGACAATGTACGATAGCTCCATAAAGTGGATATTCGGTTGATCACTTTCAGTGTTTTGTTTTGTTTTGTATATAACTATCCCAACAAAATATATCCTTGTTTCTTTATCATTTTTGTTTCTTTAAAAAAAAAAATACAACTTGTTTAGTCTCGTCACTTTTTTCTGCTAAAAAAATATATTATTAGCACAACATTAGGACTTATTTTCTTGAAAATAGGATAACGTTTTAAAGCCTGTGGTACGTGGAGCTAGCCATGGTTGTTATGTTTAATGGCCTTTAGATTATAAGAGAATCCTCAGAAAAATGTCTACCCTGTAAGCCAAGAGGTTCTTTGACCCAACACGTTTAAGAAGCCCTGGACTTTTGCTTTGAAAGCCTCAGATAATGAAACATTTGACGGCTTTTGCATTTGGGTTCAAGTGTTGAGGGTTAGTCGTGCCATCTGCTATTTGTGTTCAGTGTGAAAATGGGGCTAAAGCCAAACTCTGAACCACCATTCACCCCAACAACTCTCATTCTTTGCACCCTGATGAGAAGTAACTAAATATAGGGGCTCATACATATGCATGTCGAGGTCTACTAAACAATCCGGGGAGGCCCATTTGGATCATTTGCATGCGCACATTAGCGGATTAATCACCAGTGACGGTGGACGTAGAAGAAAAAGCACACGGGAGTCAAAATGAACTCCGACCCACTTAGGCCAGGTGCCCCGTTGGGTTCTGTGCTTGAAGATGAAAGTGACCCACTTTCCTCTGAGTGTGAACCCGTTACATAAATCTATAAAAATTAATATTGTTGGAACATGAGGGAAAACCAGAAGAAGGGCATCGCTGTACAGAGGTGTCATCTATCATTTTTCTATTTTTAAAGCAGTTTTATTTTTTCTATTCATGAGACATAAAATACAGCTAAATCAGAAAAAAGTGGAAAATGAAAAAATAAATGTTTAAAATTTTATTCTCTGTTTCTAAAGAAATATACATGTAAAAATAAAATAAAATCAGAAAAAAGGCAAGAGTTTTCTTAATTAAATACCATACAACCTGAAAAAAATTAGAACATTTCAAAATACAGATTGTCTATAATTCCATCCAAAAGGTTTTATTAATTGGAAAAAAATAATGAATGCATAAATGTTTTAAATTTTCAATGAAATACAGATTTGTGCAAGATTTAAAAACTATCACTTTAATATTTTTTAATATTTCAGAAATAAAAACAATGAAAAAATACAAAAATTGTAAGAAAATACACATCTTTAATTATTTTCTTTTTGTCATTATTCTGATAAATTTAAAAAAATTAAAAGGTATTTTACTTTTGTTTTTTACACTCCATTAGATTACATAAAATAACAATATCACAAATATTTTTGACTCAGAAAGATCGTGAAATAATTTTTCAATTTCTCAACACTATATTTACTGTCCAAAACTATTATGATTATTATTATAATGATGATGATGATGATTATTCTGATTAATGAATGGGCTTTTTTTTTTTTTTTGCTCGCTCATATGTTCTTGGTGACTCTTAAATGCTGTTATGTAACTAATCCTCTCATGACAACTCAAGAAGGAAAAATCTTCAATCAATCAAAAGGTTTCCTGTAATCATATTTTAATGAATGCAAAGGCCTACATTATAATCACACAAGGCTGCGGGCAAGTGCTTACTTACTGTACCTTAACCAGATGGAGTGTGTGAGCGGCACAGTAGAGAAGTCATTCATCACTGCCTATTTACAGTGCAGATGGCCTCACGCTCGGGCGAGCGCCTTACCTGTTGCCATCCTCCTGGCGAGGGAATGAACAGGCCATGCTAAAATTAGGAGTAGCATATCAGCCGCCAGCAAAGGTATCAATCACATGCTGACAGAAGAAAGCAAGGTGGGGAAAAAAAAACAAGTGTAGCAGAGAAGGAGAATCAGCCCACGAAAAGGGCCTGTTCGCTTACAAAATCATGTTTTAAATATCACTTTTCAAATTTTTGTCATCTTGAACAATCGAAATGTTCACTCTGTATGTTCAGTTTTTCTGGTTAAGGTTCCGTTGATTGGTCAACTGTCAAAACAAATAAAAATTAAGGTGTTTCATACCTCTGTGGACTTGGAATGCTGTCGAGGTCGTCCACAATTGTCAAAAATAATCAAGATGGAGATAATGATTCACCTGTCTGTGGATGTATAAACACTATGAGACTAAAAATGAGGTGTCAGCCACAAGTGTTTTTTTTTTTTTTATCCAATTGTGGAAACACATCCAAAACACATTTCAGAGATTTGTGGATTGAATGATTCAGAGATTGTGCACGATTGTCAGATTTAATCAAGACAAAATTGATGTTTCAGACATCTGTGGACAATAATGATAAAAACAATGCTAACAAAAAATGTCTTGTTGAAACAAATCAAAAAGACATTTCGGAGTTCTATGCGTTCAGAATGCTTCAGAAGTAGTAGACGATTCTCAAAATTAATCAAAACAAAGTTGATGTTTCAGCCATCCGTGGATGATAATTCTAAAACAATGCTAACAATGAAAAATTTTGCTTTAGGTGACATTCACGTGCGTTTCAAACTTGTCAACTGTCAAAACAAATCAATTAGATATTACTGACATCTGTGGACTCAGAATGCTGTTGCAACAAGTACTGCTTGCTTGTCAATAAACGTTGCAAGATGAAGTTGATGTTTTAGCTGTCTGTGATGGTCATATCAATGCAAACAACAAAAAAATGGTCCATAGTTGTCCATCCATCCATCCATTTTCTACCGCTTATCCGGGGTCGAGTCGCGGGGGTAGCAGCTTTAGCAGGGGAGCCCAGACTTTCCTCTCCCCAGCTCTTCCCGGGGGATCCCGAGGCGTTCCCAGGCCAGCTGGGTGACATAGTCTCTCCAGCGTGTCCTGGGTCGTCCCCGGGGCCTCCTGCCGGTGGGACATGCCCGGAACATCTCACCAGGGAGGTGTTCAGGAGGCATCCTAATCAGATGTCCGAGCCACCTCATCTGGCTCCTCTTGACGTGGAGGAGAAGCGGCTCGACTCTCAGTCCCTCCCGGATGACCGAGCTTCTCACCTTATCTCTCAGGGAGAGTCAGGACACCAAGCGGAGAAAATTCATTTCGGCTGCTTGTATCCGGGATCTCGTCCTTTTGGTCATGACCCAGATCTTGTGACCATCGTTGAGGGTTGGAACGTAGATTAACTGGTAAATTGAGAGCTTCGCCTTTTGGCTCAGCTCCTTCACCATGACAGACCGATACAAAATCCGCATCACTGCAGACGCTGCACCGATCCGCCTGTCGATCTCTCACTCTCTCCTGCCCTCACTTGTGAACAAAACCCCAAGATACTTGAACTCCTCCACTTGGGCCAAGATCTCCTCCCAGACCCAGAGAGGGCACTCCACCCTTTTCCGACTGAGGACCATTGTTTCAGGTTTGAAGGGGCCAATTTTAATCCCAACCGCTTCACACTCGGCTGCAAAACACTCCAGTGAGAGTTGGAGAGCCCTGCTTGAAGGAGCCAACAGTACCACATAATCTGCAAAAAGCAGAGATGCAATACTGAGGCCACCAGTGCCTCGGCTGCGGCTAGAAAATCTGTCCATAAAGGTTATGAACAGAATCGACGACAAAGGACCGCCTTGGCAGAGTCCAACCCTCACTGGAAACGATTCCGACTTACTGCTGGTAATGCGGACCAAACTCTGATGTCAGGATAGGGACCGAATAGCCTGTATCAGGGGGTTCGGTACCCCATACTCACGAAGCACCTCCCACAGAACTCCCCGAGGGACACAGTTGAACGCCTTCTCCAAGTCCACAAAGCACATGTAGACTGGTTGGGTGGGTTCCCATGTACCCTCGAGGACCCTGCTAAGGGTGTAGAGCTGGTCCACTGTTCCACGGCCGGGATGAAAACCACACTGGTCCTCCTGAATCTGAGGCTCAACTTCCCGACGGACCCTCCTCTTCAGCACCCCTGAATAGACCTTACCAGGGAAGCTGAAGAGTGTGATCCCTCTGTCGTCGGAACACACCCTCTGGTCCCCCTTTTTAAAAAGAGGGACCTCCGCCCCGGTCTGCCAATCATGAGGCATTCTCCCCGATGACCACGCGATGTTGCAGAGGCATGTCAACCAGGACAGCCCCACAACATCCAGAGCCTTGAGGAACTTCGGGCGGATCTCATCCACCCCCGGGGCCTTTCCACCGAGGAGCTTTTTAACCACATCGGTGACTTCAATCCCAGAGATAGGAGAGCCCACCTCAGAGTCCTCACACTCTGCTTCCTCCAAGGAAGGAGTGTTGGTGGAGTTGAGGAGGTCTTCGAAGTACTCTGCCCACCAACTCACAACGTCCCGAGTCAAGGTCAGCAGCACCCCATCCCCACTATACACAGTGTTAATGGTGCACTGCTTCCCCCTCCTGAGACGTCGGATGGTGGACCAGAATTTCCTCGAAGCCGTCTGGAAGTCGACTTCCATGGCCTCACCGAACTTTTCCCACCCCTGAGTTTTTATCTCGGCGACCGCTGAAGCTGCGTTCTGCTTAGCCAGTCAATACCCATCAGCTGCCTCTGGGGCCGATAGGACTCCTTCTTCAGCTTGACGACATCCCTTAATGCTGGTGTCCACCAGCGAGTACGGGGGTTGCCGCCATGACAGGCACCAACCACCTTACGGCCACAACTCAGATTGGCCGCCTCAACAATAGAGGCACGGAACATGGTCCACTCGGACTCAATGTCCCCTGCCTCCCCCGGGAAGTGGGAAAAGCTCTGCCGGAGGTGGGAGTTGAAACTCCTTCTGACAGGGGATTCGGCCAGATGCTCCCAACAAACCCTCACAATACCTTTGGGTCTGCCAAGTCGGACAGGCATCTTCCCCCACCATTAGAGACAACTCACCACCAGGTGGTGATCAGTTGACAGCTCTTCCCCTCTCTTTGCCCGAGTGTCCAAAACATGTGGCCGAAAATCAATGATACAGCCACAAAGTCAATCATCGAACTGCGGCCACCGGTGTCCTGGTGGCAAGTGCACCTATGGACACCCTTATGTTTGAGCAAGGTGTTTGTTATGGACAATCCGTGACGAACACAGAAGTCCAATAACAAAACACTACTAGAGTTCTGATCGGGGGGACCATTCCTCCCAATCATGCCCTTTCAGGTCTCGCTGTCATTGCCCACATGAGCATTGAAGTCCCCCAGCAGAACAAGGGAGTCCCCAGGCGGATCACTCTCCCGCACACCCTCCAAGGACTCCAAAAAGGGTGGGTATGCTGGGTGTATATGCAAAAACAACAGGACCCGTCCCCCCACCCGAAGGCGGAGGGAGGCAACCCTCTCGTCTACCAGTGTTAACCCCAATGTGCAGGCACTGAGTCGGGGGGCAATGAGAATGCCCACACTTGCTCTAAGCCTCTCACCGTGGGCAACTCCAGAGTGGAAGAGAGTCCAACCCCTCTCGAGAAAACTGGTACCAGAGCCCAGGCTGTGTGTGGAGGCAAGTCCGACTATATCCAGTCGGAACTTCTCTACCTCGCACACCAGCTCGGGCTCCTTCCCTGCAAGAGAGATGACATTCCACATCCCAAGAGCTAGCTTCTGTAGCCGAGGATCGGACCGCCAAGGTCCCCGCCTTTGGCTGGCGCCCAGCTCACACTGTACCCGACCCCTTTGGCCCCTCCCATAGGTGGTGAGCCCAGGAGAAGGGGGCTCACATTGCCTCTTTGGGCTGAGCCCGGCCAGGCCCCATGGGTGTAGCCCCAGCCACCAGGCGCTCCCCAACGAGCCCAACCTCCAGGCCTGGGTCCAGAGGGGGGCCCCAGTGACCCGCATCCGGGCAAGGGAAACTGAGGACCATATTTCTCATTCATCATAAGAGATTTTTGCTTTGTCTGGTCCCTCACCTAGGACCTGTTTGCCGTGGGTGACCCTGCCAGGGGCATAAAGCCCCAGACATCTTAGCGCCTAGGATCATTTGAGACACACAAACCCCTCCACCACAGTAAGGTGATGGGTCACGGATGGGGGTCCGTAGTTGTGAGTGTCTCAAACTGTCAGCTGTCAGTGGATACTAATGCTAAAAACAATGCTAATATAGAAAAATTGTTCTGTCGATTCAGCTGTGAATGTTTCATACTGATCAACTTGTAAATCAAGATGTTCTAATATTAGTGTGCAGATTAAATTTAGCACATTCTTATAATTCCTCATGCCTTCTATAATGTACAATTACTTTCAAAGCAAAATTAAAAAAATGGCATGTATATGTGCTTCAAAGAGCTTTGTTGTGAATTAGCTCGTCCGGAGTGGGCGGTTCGGACATTGTAGGAAACCCAGGTGTGTCTCTTTCACACCACAACCGGTAATCCTGGCTTTTTTATTATTACTTCTGCAGCCCTCCTCAAAGGCCACTTGAAATTCTTCAGCCCCAAAATTACTCTGAAGCCTCTTTTGGCAGGCGGAAGGAGGAGCCAGCTTTACTATGAAGACAGATTTCCTGGAGGATGAATGAGCAACTTTGGGCCATTGAGCATACTGTCACCTTTTTTGTGCTCTGTTTGATGTTAGCATTGTGGCTACAAACGGACTGGATGGGAGAGAGAGAGTGTGCTTCAGATCAAGACCTTGCTTAATGAGGCTCAGGACCGACTACAACCCCTCAGCCCCTCCTCTGCAACATGTACTGTTAAAAAAACAAATAAAGGGGGAAAAAAAACACTGGAGGTCTGCCTTTACCTGAGTGGGTTGAGTGTGTACAAGTGCGACGACAGCAGCATCCCAAGAACAATTTGGGAGATGTTCCATGTCCAAGGACGTTTTGACACCGATGCTCAATTTATGGCAGATGAGTTGGAACCTGGCCATTACCTTTTGGTAATTGATGGCCCGTGCATTTGTGTGTCGCCGCTCTCATCGTGAAACCCCCCACAATCTCTTCTTGTCAGTTCTGTGGGCCTCTGTTATGGGGGCCCTGCGCTCAGTCGCCATGGTAACAGCAGCAAAGCAAACAAAGGGGTAGAAGTGAGCTGGGAGGTGTGTGTGCGGGGTGTGGGGGGCAATATGTTAAGGGGGGGGCTACCTCGCTCAGCGGAGGGCTCTAGAAGGACACGCACAAAGCCGAGCTGCAGCTAAGTAGATCGAGCTTGTTGCTTTTGTTCCTCGCTGACAAAGCCTTCGGATATTAAATGTGTCCCGTCTTTGTGGCGTTGGAATACATTGGCATATGGAGATGGTAAAGACAGAGGTCTGATGCAAAGTGTCCATCAAAACGTAGTGTTGCATTGCAATAGCAACATAACAATAACAAACAGCAGTCATTCAACCAAGGCCAAATACAGTGTTAAGCCCCTTTTTATTTTACCCTCCTTTTTTTTTTTTTTTGAATGTTGCTATTCTGAGAGAGGTCGTAACGGAACACGGACACATGCTGCAAAGACACCTGTGTAAATGTTGGAAGACGGGATGCGGCGTCATGTTTAAAATGTGGAAACTGAACAAGGACAGAGCCAGTATGAGGCCTGTGTAAATGGGGAAGCCAGAATGGTCCGACAGAGTTTTACAGGTAACCCACTAAATTGGGAAGAAATCTGTGTCAATGTGGAATGCCGAGTCAAGGGTCGAAGAAGAACCAGGACAGATTAACAGCTGATGGGATAACAGATGAGTGAATGGTGGATGGCTCCTGTGTAAATGCTGGATTTTGGGATGGCAGGACAGAAATGTGAAGTTGCAGGAGTAGCAAATGAACTGGGACAGACACCTGTGTAAAAGTCAAACGACTGGACTTTGGTGTGAAGTTTCAGATGTAAAAACTGAAGCACAATGGAGCTTGGATGACAATGCAAACGTTGAATAACAGGGAGGTGGGACAGGAATGCTTTAGACTTAACTGACTACACGAGGAATGACCTATGATGACACCTGTTTAAAA
This sequence comes from Hippocampus comes, assembly GCF_001891065.2. Classification (NCBI taxonomy): domain Eukaryota; kingdom Metazoa; phylum Chordata; class Actinopteri; order Syngnathiformes; family Syngnathidae; genus Hippocampus; species Hippocampus comes. The sequence continues at coordinate 162,150 of NW_017805829.1, forward strand.
TATTGAATACCAAGATGGTGCGACAGCTATGTGAAGTTTTAGAGGAAAGTAATTAAACCCAGGACAGACATAGGACAACACCGGTGTGAAGGTAGAATACTGGGATCACAGGACAAGGGTATAAAGATTCCAGGGGAAGTCATTTAACAGGGACAAACAGGGACAAATGGTGAATTGTGGGATGGTGCGACAGGGGTGTGAAGTTTCAGATGTCAGAACCAAAAATGTTGTCGGAATGGCAAAATTAAGCTGTGAAGTTTCAAAGGCAGTTACTGAAACAGGACAGCGGCTGATGACTCCTGTGTGGATGTGGAATGGCGCAACAAGGGAGTTTGAGCGGCAGTAACCGAACTAGTCTAGATTTGAGCCCAGGACTTCTTGACTGGGAGGCAGACCTGCTTACCGCTATTCATTTTGTCTGTCATTAATATACTTGCGTGATGTTGCTCCCTGACTTTGGCACTCCTGTTCTGCTTGACTAGTTTCTATCATTCCTTTTCCAGATGTTGCTGTCTTCAAGCTTCTGATTGGCGACAATGGCCTTGAGAACGCGTTGTCAGGTGGACAGAATGCATTATTTACGAGATTATTTTTATTTTTGGTGCTTTAATCATCTTCGTCAGGGTAGATGCTTTTCTTTATGGCAGCGCAGGCACCCGCAGCGGCTCCTCTTGTTGTCTTTTTAAGAGGGAGGAAATTTCATCTGTGCTGTATGCACATTGACAGTAAAGTTGTACTTGACTTGACTTTATGGGTTCTTAGCACCAAAACAGGGATTTTGAGTGTCTTTGAAGTCTTGAATACCACCTGCCATTGCTTTTGGCATTTTTTTTTTTTTTTAATGAATTTCCAGGGGAAAACTCCACTTTGAAGCCAATGTAAGCACCAGGCTTGTCCAGCCAAATGCATTGTCTGTGAGGAAAGATGACCACCTTGTGCAAACGTCACTCTCATCATTCTCCATCCTGTCCTCTGCTCTCCATCATCTCCATTACCTGGAATGTGGTCTAGGTGCTGCTATCGCCGTGACCCGCTGAGTGACTTGCAGGCACGCCGTCTCGCTCGCTAACCTTTACACAGGCTTCCGTCGTCTTTCTGACTCCAAAGGCTTGCCATTTTCTTCAATGGAGCCTATTGTTGTAAAGCAAGTGTGTGTTTGTATGTTTGTGACGGCTTTGTCCAAAGCTTTCTGGTTTTTGCTCTTCACGTCAGGCAGTAGGTGACTGGAATACTGATGCATTTTGGGTTTCCTAACCCACAGTGATACAAACAATTACAAAAACGACATTCAACCATTTGCATTTTAATTAAACACTACAATGGGGACACGCCATTCCTAACCTCATATGTGATGTGAGGAAATAAACAACACCTGGAGTCTGTTTACGAAGGATTACATGATACAGAGAAAGCTGTTGTCCTGACATTTCCTTTCAATTCTTCTAGATGACTCAGGTTAGACTGACTGATAGTTGGCATTTTACTGACTTTTTTGACCGCTCTATTTTTCAAAATAAACATTTTCTTATTTTATCTTATGTTTAAAACAGGTGGAAGAGACAAATCTGGCCACGTTTTGCTGCATTATCGGGGGGTTGAATTTTTACTGGTGGCAGCAGCACTTCATTACTGTCATGATCCTGTCCTGTGAGCTTTGTTTTTTTCAGTCTCCAGCTGGAGAGTGTGTGTTCCCTCATGAGCTGCACCTGACACTAACCATGCCATGTTACCAGCTGCCTATATATACGCTGCTTCACAGACAACTGTCAGATTATTAGCCTTGCTCATGACTCTGTCTCCAAGTGTTTAATTTTCTAGATGCGCTTGACATTTTGCCTCATAACTTCTCGCCACATTTGTTCTAAGTATCTTTTCATGCAAGTAGTTCTTGTTGTTATACTCCTGTTTGTATTGTCGCACATTTGATTTTCTTGTCCTATGAGTTTGACAAGAATTGACCTTTTTCTCATTCCTTGCCTTGTGTAAGTGGTTGTGGTTTGTTTCCGCTTTTTCCTGGTTCTTTGTTACGTGCCTTTTGCTGTACTTTGTTGGTCTCGGGGTCTTTTGTCTATATATATATATATATATATATATATATATATATATATATATATTTTTTTTTTTTGTCAAATCTCTTGTCCATGCCAGGTTCTGAACCAAAACATTATGTTTTTGGATTCCAGAAATGCAGGCTCGGACAGAGCGTGATAACAAAAATAATTATTTACAGGAAAAGCGCACCGACAAAGTACAAACAGAAATCGCTTGTCACAAAGAGCCAGGAGAAACAATGCATAAACAAAAGCACTTCATTACATTTTTAATGTAGCACATCCAAATGCTTATTTAAAGCAAGTAGACAAGACAGAATCAGAAAAGCTACAGCAATGTCAACTGCAGCTTTGCTTACCTTTTGCCTTTGACATGACAGTGTTCCTAGCGAGCGGACTCCAGCTTGACAATGATGGATCTTCAGCCAGCCCAACTTCCAAGTCATAGGCGGAGAAACTTGTGCCAATTATGTCATATTTCACTAATTGGAAACTGTCAGTAAATAAACAATCGTTTAAAAAAACTGTACTGTAAACATTTTATCAATCCAAATATAATTGAATTTCAAAGTGGGGATCTGACAAGTTTCTGTGCTATACTTTTGCTTCTCTAATGTAAATATAGGATGTCGCCATGTGACTTTGTCTCGATAACCAATAGATGAATGCTATGCATTAGCATTACTGAATGGCTGCATGTCAGAAATTTGGAGTGAATACAATCAAACACAAACTAGATCAACGCTCCTCACTGTAGTCTGCAAATTTTGAAATGAAAAGCTGTCTGAGCATTTATGAGATATCCTACCAGGATGCTGAATTGTCTATTTACTTGTTTGCTTTTCATCTGTATTTGTAAGACCTTTCTGTACCCGAGTGAAACAACCAGGGCACACAACTACTGTTTCTAGTGAGGCACTAGTTGACATCTGTGTGCCAATTTTAAAATTACAATTTTCAATCGATCACTGTTTTATCTCACTAGCAGTGGCGGACCCTGAGGGCCAGCAAGGCCTTCTCTGCTGGCCTAAACATTCTCAGAAAAGTAAATTTACTTTTATGTATTTTATGTTATTTTATAATTTATGTTATTTTATTTTCATAAATATGTAAACAAAATTATTCTCTGTATTCTTTACATTATATTATTTCCACTTAGTTGAGTGGCTTTCAATGTTATTTTAAATAAC
>NW_017805829.1:166029-177007 GCF_001891065.2 Hippocampus comes
TCAGTTATTTGCTGTTGTATCGCCGATTTTCAATCGTTAGTATTAAATTCATGGTAACGAAATAAAATGACAAAGATACAAAAATGTATCAAATAAATCTGCTCACCTGCAATTTATAATGGCGCATTGTAGTCACCTTCGTGCACGAAAGTTCGTTCAATCTCAGCTGCTCAACATTTTCAGTTATTTGCTGTTGTATCGCCGATTTTCAAAATGCAAATGATCTGTTTATTTTCAAAGAATAGTTTGTTTTGTTGTTGTTTGGTTGGTGTCTTATATGAAACTGCGACATTGCGCAATTTATTGGACAGACTTGTTTAAGATCACACAGCGTAATTTGGGTGGCATTTTATTTCGTATTTTTAAATCATCTTTTTATTTTGGACAAAATCTGCAAATTTAGTTTCCTGCTCTTAATTGGGAATACATACTTGATGGTTTTAAATGCTCCTGAAATTAAGTGCTGCTTGACCAGCCTATATTGTGTATGTATGTGACGTCACTGAAGGCCTGAGGTTGAAATGCACAGCCCGCCACTGCTCACTAGTAATATGTATTTTGTAGTTGTTGAACTAGTGTGTATTCGTTATTATGCTAGCGCATAACAATGTTATATAATATTGAAAATCAATTTTCAAAAGCACATCACTATTAAGAGAGTCATTTCACTCGAGCATACTAGTTGTCCTACTAGTACGCTGATTGTCTCACTAGCAAGAACAAAGAGCATACTAGTGCATGGACAATTCAGAGCATTAGTTGAAGATGGAATCAATGTTTAAACCACTTTCCATAGCTGGGGTCTTTTAATTACCGGTACTTAGTTGCAGATGGGAAGGTGGCATCTATTTGCGGAGGAGGCCTTTGATTTATACAAATGTATTTTTAGCAAATGGGTTCCAAAAGTTTTTTCTTTTGATTCTTATGTCTAGGTGTCTTTTAACTGAGATGACTGACACAAAGTAGTTCACAATTTTTTTTTTCTTGATGGGGAAAAGAGAAGCAATTATTTGAGGGAGGCCCATACAGTATTTGTTTTAGGTGAATGACACACCTGGTAATTAATTGGGGTATAGTGTGTCGTCGATGAACCAAAGATCACTCTTTGAGGCAATACGTTAACAGATATACTACATGCACGGTTAAAAACAAAGAAGAAAAAAAAAAGCTCTGGTGCACTTAAATCCAAAGAGAAGTGAAAAAGTTGTCATGATTCCAAATGTAACTTTGGATTACTGGCCGCATTTCCTCTTCCACTGCTTTCAGTTCGCTCACATCCACAGGAGTGATCTAAATGCTAATGTCGCTGGCTGTCAACACCACACAAACAAAGGTGCTCCTTTGAGGTTGTTGTTGTTTGTTGTTGTCATGTAAAATGTGTTACGTTGAGCACAGAAGAAACGCAGCACCGCCACAGCCTCAACCATGAGCACACAAATCGTATTACAACAGCAGTAATTGCCTTTCATTCAAATGAACAAATTGTTCTCCTTCTCCTCTTAATTCATTCCTTCACACTTTCCTTTTATCCCATCCTACTTTCATTCCTTTATTCCGTTCTTCTTTTCAACCTTCCTTTCAATCTGTTCTTCAAACATTTTTACGTGATGTCCATCCGGCTTCCTTCCTTCTTTTACCACCACCGTTATGCCGTTCCTTCCTACTTTTCTCCTTTCCTTCCATCATCCTTTTCAATTTCTGCCTTGCAGCCTTTGTTTTCCTTCTTTCCTTTCTTCCATGCTTGTTTTTCTTCCTTTCATGTATCCTTCCTTCAATTTATTGTTTTCATACCTTATCCTTCCTTTCTTCGTTTGTTCCTTCTTTCCTTCCCTCCTTCCTTCCTTCCTTCTTACCACCTTTCTTACCTCCCATCCTTTCTCATTCCTCCATTTCCTTTCTTTCTTTCTTTCTTTCTTTCTTTTTCTTTCTGTCTTTCCTTCCTTGTTTCTTCCATATTTGCTTACATAGCATTCTTGTATCCTCCCTTCTTTCTGTTCGATCTTCACTTTGTTCCTTCCGTTTCCTACAAATATCCATCTTTCCTTCCTTGTTACTTTCATTTTTTTTCCTTCCTTTCTTTCTTCCTTCTTTTATTCCTTACACTTTCTTCCTACTTTCCTTCCTTTCATTAATCCCTCTTTCTTTCTTTCATTTCTTTCATCTCACCTTCCTTCTTAACTTCCCTTTTTCTTTCCTTGCTTCATCCTTCCTTCCATTTATTCTTCCTTCCTCCCTTCTTGCTTTGATACCATCCTGCCATTCATAGCTCACATGTCCCTTCCTTCCTTCCTTAGAGAAGTTAATGTCAAGAGTGAGCGAGTGGGCCTCCCAGTACATTATTAGTGTTTTCTTCACTTTTCTCTGATGTTATTTTGTGGCCATATACTATATCTTAGTCCGCAGTGTCAAATTCAAAGCCCAGGGGCCAGTAATGTGTAATAAATAACGTTGAGGTTTTTCCAATAATTTTGTTACACAGTCTATACTCACGTGAACAATAATTGAACAAACTATTACAATTGATTTGACTGATTTCAAAACTAGCAATCTATTAATCTGTTGTATACAAGTAATAATTTTGTTGCTTCACTGTCATAACGACCCTCCGAGGGAAGACGTAACTCCAAATTGGCCCGCGACTAAAATGAGTTTGACACCACTGTCTTGGCCATGCACTGATTTTTTTTACCCCTTTTTTCCGTCTTCCTTCCCTTTGCAACCAAGCAGGCAACAGCACCCCTGTAAATCCTCCCCCCTTATCCTGTTCAAACCGACAGGCAAGATAAACACTTTGCCTTCCCCGGGAGGACAGGCGAGCTCGGAAATCACCTGGCTACATATAAATGCCCCCGAGGAATTTGAGCTGCCTCTGAAGTCGGCGAAGTGAGGGAGTGAAAGCCCTCCTCTGTAGACTCTCACCCAAGACCCAGCTTGTATAACACTTCCCTAAATGAATCTGACCTTCACCACATTCCACTTGGAGTATTAGCAACAGCCCAAGCAGACCCTGTGACTAAGATACTGTCTGCCTCCCATAAAGTACAAGAGAAATGTAACAATCCAGAAGCTTTAAATTATTGGCGATCCATTAAGTAATCTTGACCAGACAACTGCACTCAACGTATGTGACCAAACCCAGAAAACCAGTGAGTCATGACGTCTCACAATGCAAGCCCAAGGGCAGTTGTGATGACAGAAGAGGGTGATGTTGACCAAAACGGAAGCCCCCAGAACTGAGATGGATGAAATCAGATCGATTAATCTGCTTATTTCTTCTTCTTATTTCACAAACACAATTATTCATCAAAATACCTTGTTTAGACTAGTGGGGGCATATTAAACATTCTCACAAAGAAAAAAAAACAACAACAAAAAAAAAACTTGTGTTTAATTTTCTTCAAAGCCACTCCTGTAGCATCAAACTTAACATAAAACAAAAAGAATATGAATTGAAAACTACCACATTGCTTGGACTCCACTTAATTTCATTCTAACAATCAATGTCAAACGCCATAGATGGGCTAATGAATAGCATCTATGTAGTGGTGTTACAACACTTTAAACAACGGATATTTACACACAAAAGGTGCATAAACATATTAGTACAGGGGTGCGATCATTATGTCGATCGCGACAATAGTCAGTTTAATCCTTCAAAAATGTTAATTAGCTCCGGATCAAGGTACGGACAAAATGAATTACATTCCCCCATTCCATACATTTTAAATTAGAAAATTAAAAAAAATATATATATACATCAAATTGTTGTCATACAACAATGACATTTTTATGGTGACATCCTTATTCACTCTGCTCCGTGAGCAGGCTGTTTCCACATGCGCGAGCCTCTACTGTATGTCCAATATTAGCGAAGAAGCACAATAAGCAGAATGTGATGACAGATGAGTGTTACAATGCTTCTTCTGATGCACGCGCTGAGCCTGCAAATAGACCCAGCGGAGAATCTGAGCACTGTGGGCTTGTTTGAATGTTTAAGTCATGAGACAGATCTTCAATTCAGTGCGCAATCCCCACCTTCACGACATTCTTCTTCCTCCTCTTCTCTTCGCTCTCTCTCTCATGTCTCCTCCTCTTCCTCCCCCCGACGCTGCATTTCAGCACGATAGGAATCAAAGGCCCTCAGAAATAATTTAGTTTCATTACGAGGCCGGGGTTACACAAGCCCTCAGCTGCTCGAGGAGAAATGATTTCATTCTGTAAAGCCGCTTTAACGAGCGCTGAGCTTTTATTAGGATTCACTGGCACTTTTCCTTCTCCGATTAAAAAAAAAAACAAAAATAAGACACTAGTGTCATTCATTGTCCAAGCAGTAAAAGTCATAACAAGTAGGTAAGGATTTTCTGACTTAAAGCAACAGCTCCAGCAGTGCGGTGTAGTTGTAAGCATGTCTGCCAACGCCGTCCAGGGGCTCTGGGTTCGAAATCTCATCTCGAGCCGTCTTATGTGGAATTTGCCCGTTTGTTCACTTACAAAGAAATCCACAATCTCCATTTCGTGGTTGTTGTTTGAATATGGTAATGTACCGAATAACAGTCAAACATGCATTAAAAAAACACAACATATATCAAAAGTTATCAAATGTTGTGCATTTTATACAGTGGAATAAGTATTTGATCCCCTTGCAACTCAGTCAAAATTCTGGCTCCCACTGATAGGCTGGTGTCCGTCTGCCGGATCAACCAATACTCATGATCTCACCTTGTTATGTGTACAAAGAAATATAGTAGCGCTTGAGATACGCTTCTTTCTCCAATAAAATGAAACGAAATGTCAACAAAGTACCTTCCAGCTTCCCCCCAAAAAACTACAGCACAAGTTTGCAAGTGTGTTTTGGTTGAGACAAGTATTGTACCGTATTTTACAAGAATGTACAGTAATGACATAATTATATAGAATTAAAAGAATGAAACCATTTTTGCGACATTTTTTACTTTAGTTCGATGGCCATTGTGCTGCTCCTTTTCTGTCATGTAGGAGACGGCCACAAATACTGGTAACAATTGCTAGTAAGCTGCAGTAATATTAGTCATGTTTTGCAGTCGATAAATATATGCCTATGATGATGGGTCTGTTCTCTGTCTACATGTGTTGCTTCATTTTTTGTGTTCAAATATATTTTACTCAAAGGATTGCAACACCATGACGTCGAGTGCTATTTGTTAGCCCGTCGTTGGCACCTGACATTGTTTGGTACGATTCAGCTAAATGGCCCTGGTTGTTTTGAATACACAACTTGTAACTCACTTTGTTTCAAGTTTAGTTTGACACATTGACTTAGTGAACCACAAATATATCCTTCGGTGGTGTATTTGTTTGGTAGTGTTTCACGATATACCTTTAAGAACAATTATGTGTCTTGTCTTAGTAAATGTTGGGAAACATTGCTTTATACACACACAACAAATAGAGATTAGGCGTATTGGCCATTGGGTGACTTGGCAGATGCGCACCAGCCAATGTGTGGGTGCAGTCAGAGAGTTACGGGGCTTCACTGTACTGTATTAATTCTAAAAAGGTGATGTTCAACCATTTGACACCCCATTAAAAATTAATCCCAATTTTTTTCCAGGCGCTTCAATGTAACGAAGAGAAAAGTCTTGCACGACAAGCGCGATAATGTTTTGATATGATCCCTTCACAGACTTCACATTAACAATTGTCTGTAATCTGAAGCCTGTGGAAAATCCCTCCATCCATTTTCCGATCCGCTTAACCTCACAAGGGTCGTGGGGGTGCTGGAGCCTATCCCAGCCATCTTTGGGCAGTAGGCGGGGGGCACCCTGAACCGGTTGCCAGCCAATCGCAGGGCACACAGAGACGAACAACCATCCGTGCTCACACTCACACCTAGGGACAATTTAGAGCGTTCAATCAGCCTGCCACGCATGTTTTTGGAATGTGGGAGGAAAGCGCAGTACCCGGAGAAAACCCACACAGGTCCAGCGAGAACATGCAAACTCCACACAGGGAGGCCGGAGCTGGAATTGAACCCGGTACCTGTGCACTGTGAGGTTGACGCGCTAACCACTGCACCACCCGGCCGCCCGCCTGTCGAAAATATGCCACAAAAACGTATATACTGTATGCTGGTCGTAATGTCGGGGATGTAGAGTGTATTCACACAGCACATTACGGCCTCCCTTAGATGCACCTCTTTCCAGAGCAGAGGTATCTGGGCTGCCTAATGGAGCAGACAGAGGCAGCCGTGAATGAAACACAGTCGGGCGGAAGGACATCACAAGTGCTGCAAGGTGCTCACACGCTCTGTGCACAAGAATGTGACGACAAATAATAATGAAAAAGAAGAAGAAATGGAGGAGGAGGAGAAGCTTTCTTCCTCCATCTGATGTGAGGTGGGAGGAAAAGCCGCTGTGGGATTACCAGGAGGGGAATACAATGACAAGGACAAAGCCGTCAGATGCCTAATGTTCTGCGACCACTTCAAACAAGTTCAAGTTTATACATTTGTTAAAGTCAGTGATCAAGTGGAAATAAAGAACGGTGTACTGTAGATTTGCTGTGATAATAACAGCATAAATTTGAGTTTATGACATGCTATGCTGTTGTACCGAATGATATGACACCCTTGGCTGCAGTTTTGGTCGTATCGTTTGGAATTACGGACACATGTTTTGGACACTCGGGTGGAGAGAGGGGCGGAGCTACCAATTGATACCGGTACCAAATAGGCCGTGGCTCGGTACCGGTTCGCGGATCAGTGCTTGGAGACCACTGATCTACAGTACAGTATATTGTATGGTACAATTTGTATCATGTCACATCATGTCTCGATTTGTATCATATCTTCGCATGCTGTCATACCTCTATCGTATCCATCACTCCACATTCAGCTTGATTTATATTGAACTACTGTAATAATATATCATGTTCCAATTAACAAGAAAGTAATTTAGAAATACGTGATCAAGGCTGCAACAATTGGATTATGGTAATGACAGAGAAATGGTAAATGAAGTCATTAAGGCATGGTTATTACATTAAATCAAATTAAAACAGTTAATCAAAACCCGAAATTGCAGCTCCATTTTTACTGATTTGTTACGTTAAAGATTTGATATGGATACCCAAACGTCAGCATGTTTTTATCTCTCCTTTCATCTTCTTCTTGCCGTTTTGTTTCTGAGCGCTGAGTTAGTGCTTCGGCAAAAAGCATCGGCCAGTGCACAGATATTTAATTAGAGCTCATTAAAAGGCTGCCGTGAAAGAAATGTGGCCGCCTGCCACCTCCTGGACTCCATTTGGCTGAACCCCTCCGACAGGTCTTCATTTCTTCCCCTTAATCGGGCGCGTCCACAAGACCACTGACAGCTCCTGTTGTCTGGACCTTATTCAAGTTCAAGAATGAAACCAAGGATAGGAGGAAGAGGATGGAGAGAGAGGGAAGGGTCTTTACATGAGAAATGTTGGAGCACCACAATAATGGCAATGCTACTCCTGCCTGCCATTGTTTGCTTTTGTGGTGTGGCCACTGGATGAGGGTGACATGGTCATAGTCAGTTGTCCTCATCCCCTATCAAGAGGAGAAAGGTGTGGTGTTTTTATACAGTCAAAACAGTGGTAGAGCACTAATATACGGGGAAAATGACATACCTATTCGGCCCTACTGACATCGTTAAGTGAATTACGGGCGATCCTTAGTAACGTAACCCAAATCTTTACGCAGTCATTATGACAGTAAATATTTGAATGAACAGAATTTCTGTTGGGGCGGCCCGGTGATCCAGTGGTTAGCACGTCGACCTCACAGTGCAGAGGTCGTGGGTTCAATCCCGGGTCTGGCCTTCCTATGTGGAATTTGCATGTTCTCCCTGGGCCTCCGTGGGTTTTCTCCCACATTCCAAAAACATGTATGGCAGGCAGATAGACCACTCAAAATTGTCCCTAGGTGTGAGTGTGAGCACGGATGGTTGTTCGTCTCTGTGTGCCCTGCGTTTGGCTGGCAACCGGTTCAGGGTGTCCCTCGCCTACTGCCCAAAGACGGCTGGGATAGGCTCCAGCATCCCCCGCGACCCTTGTGAGGATTCAGTAGATCGGAAAATGGATGGATGGAACAATCTCTGTTGGTCATAAATATCAACAACAACAAAACTGTAAATACGACAATAAGCGAGCATGCCTTTTTGTTCTCATATGAAACCATAGGGCACATTACTATATCGTCTGCGGCGATTTGATAAATGATGTGATACAGTGCTGTGTGATATGAAAATTATTGCTATGGCGCTATCTTGTGGCATCTTGGGGCAAAGGAACTCTCAAGTGAATTGTAGAGCTTCATGTACAGAGCCATGAAAAACTATTTGCCCCCTTCCTTTGCTTCGTTATCTCACAGAAAGGTTTCACAAACCAATTTTAATATCACACAGAGCAAAACTTTAAATATGACAATAAGCGAGCATGCCTTTTTGTTCTCCTATGAAACCATAGGGCACATTACTATATCATCTGCGGCGATTTGATAAATGATGTGATACAGTGCTGTGTGATATGAAAATTATTGCTATGGCGCTATCTTGTGGCATCTTGGGGCAAAGGAACTCTCAAGTGAATTGTAGAGCTTCATGTACAGAGCCATGAAAAACTATTTGCCCCCTTCCTTTGCTTCGTTATCTCACAGAAAGGTTTCACAAACCAATTTTAATATCACACAGAGACATACCACGGAAAGAAAAAAAATGCAGTTCCTAAATGTCAATTTAATTTATTAAGGCACAAAATAAAAATCCAAACCTCCCTGTGCCGATGTGCAAAAGTAATTGCCCCCTGAACCTACAAATGGATTGTGCCACCCTTGGCAGCAGCAACTGAAATGAGCTTTTTGCGATAATTGGTGATGAGTCTTTCACATCGCTGTGGAAGAATTTTTGCCTACTCTTCTTCACAGAATTGCTTCAACGCCACCATATTGGAGGTGGGGTTTTTTTAAACATGAACTGCCCGTTTAAGGTCACACCACAGCATCTCAATTGGATTCAAATCCAGACTTTGACTTGGACACTCCAAAAACATAATTTTGTTTATTTGGAGCCATTCAGAGGAAGACTTGCTGTGGTGTGTTTCGGATCATTGTCTTGCTGCATGACCTAAGAGTTTGAGGGCGCAAACAGATTGTCGGATGTTGTTCTTCAGGATTTTCTGGTAGACATCAGAATTCCTTGTCCCATCAATCACAACCAGTCCCGGCCCTGAGGTAGCAAAACAGCCACAGACCATCACACTGCCGCCACCATGCTTCACAGTTGGCATAATGATCTTTTTATCAAATGCTGTGCCGTTTTTACCCGACAGACGTAACGGGGTGCCATCCTTTTCAAACAGTTCAGTTTTTGATTCATCAGTCCACAGAATGTTTTTCCAATAATCTTGAGGATTATCAGGATGGCTTTTGGCAAATGTGAGACAAGCCTTAGTGTTCTCTTTGGACAGCAGTGGTTTTCGCCTGGGAACTCTCCCATGGATGCCATAAACAACAGCCAAAGTGACTCAATCATTAGCACACCTGCGACTCGGCATTCTGTAAATGATTTCACTTCCCGGAGATTGCCTAACAAAAGCATTTTTGTTTTTTCAGCACGTTGCTTTGGGTCTAAGTATGAACTTGGGTGGGTTGTGTTAAAAAAGACGAACAAAGGTATGCTTGGAAATTGTTTTAGTTCTAAGTATTACTCAAAAGATGGTTGACCAGTTTTACTTAACACCTGACCTTTAAAGGATCTCTCAAACTTTGTTTTCCCTTCCTTTGTGTCATCAGGGAAAAAAAAATGCAGTTCGTTTGCTGAGCTCACCTCATGAACGGCTTTCTTCACACGAACATGAAATTGTTAATCAAAACAGCATCACCTACAAAAGCATGCAAAGAGCCTCACTTCTTACACTTACACCATTGCTACCTACCTTTACAATTATTCTCCAACACTTCGCGCTATGAGCAAGATACACCCTGTGCATTTTTTTACCCTCCCTTCTCCTTATTTCACAGCACTCATCGACCCACCCAAAAGCTCACTTTGTGTTCAACTAGCCATGACGGCGTTCACAGAGGGCCCATCCGAGCGTGACCCATTGTAGCTCGATGCATCCGGATGAGTTTTTCTTTGCCATGGATGTGTGCTGAGATCAAATGCTTTGAGTGCCCAGGAGTGGAAGGCGGATTCGCCCTTGAAATTGGATCACTCCAGGATGTGCAATCTTTGACAAGTGATTGGTGGGATTATTCCCATAAATTATCAAATTCATCACCACACCAGTCCAGTGTTATTACAAAGCCAAGCCACATTTTTTTTTTTTTTTTTAGAAAAATCTCACTGGACTCTAGCAAATAATTTGTCACCAAAACCAATATATGTAATGTATTAATGATGATTTTGTCACAATTTACTCACAAATTTACTTTTTCTGGCCTGTTTTTAGTTGAATACAAAGCCATTGTTGTCTGAATGGGCACGGTCTTTAAGTTGATTGTACTCACTTCTCTTGCCATCTTGTGGTGGACTGGTGTATTTCTCTGCCTGTCACTATACGTCGCAGGCATCAACAGTGTGGTGAATAAATACAGTGCCTACACATTCAGACCAATTAAGTGATATTGACAAACAACTACCATTCACACTCGCAATCACACCTACGGACATTTTATAGTGTTCAATCAACCTACCGTGAATGTTTTTGGAATGTAGGAAATCGGAGTACCCGGAGAAAATCCATACAGGCACTGTGACGCTGACGTGCTCGCCAGTCAACCACCGTGCTGCCTGTGAACTAATCTATCCAAATATAATTGTACTTGGTAATTGCATCATCATTCATGCGTGCCCTCTTTAGCACCATATTTTGCAGCACGTCATAACTTAGTACTAGTGATAGTTCAGATTGGGGATCATAATGCCATCAGATATTTCTAATGTGAACTATCTACCTTGTCTCAAAAAAAAAAAAA
>NW_017805829.1:179275-189655 GCF_001891065.2 Hippocampus comes
ATCTTCTTCTTGCCGTTTTGTTTCTGAGCGCTGAGTTAGTGCTTCGGCAAAAAGCATCGGCCAGTGCACAGATATTTAATTAGAGCTCATTAAAAGGCTGCCGTGAAAGAAATGTGGCCGCCTGCCACCTCCTGGACTCCATTTGGCTGAACCCCTCCGACAGGTCTTCATTTCTTCCCCTTAATCGGGCGCGTCCACAAGACCACTGACAGCTCCTCTTGTCTGGACCTTATTCAAGTTCAAGAATGAAACCAAGGATAGGAGGAAGAGGGTGGAGAGAGAGGGAAGGGTCTTTACATGAGAAATGTTGGAGCACCACAATAATGGCAATGCTACTCCTGCCTGCCATTGTTTGCTTTTGTGGTGTGGCCACTGGATGAGGGTGACATGGTCATAGTCAGTTGTCCTCATCCCCTATCAAGAGGAGAAAGGTGTGGTGTTTTTATACAGTCAAAACAGTGGTAGAGCACTAATATACGGGGAAAATGACATACCTATTCGGCCCTACTGACATCGTTAAGTGAATTACGGGCGATCCTTAGTAACGTAACCCAAATCTTTACGCAGTCATTATGACAGTAAATATTTGAATGAACAGAATTTCTGTTGGGGCGGCCCGGTGATCCAGTGGTTAGCACGTCGACCTCACAGTGCAGAGGTCGTGGGTTCAATCCCGGGTCTGGCCTTCCTATGTGGAATTTGCATGTTCTCCCTGGGCCTCCGTGGGTTTTCTCCCACATTCCAAAAACATGCATGGCAGGCAGATTGACCACTCAAAATTGTCCCTAGGTGTGAGTGTGAGCACGGATGGTTGTTCGTCTCTGTGTGCCCTGCGTTTGGCTGGCAACCGGTTCAGGGTGTCCCTCGCCTACTGCCCAAAGACGGCTGGGATAGGCTCCAGCATCCCCCGCGACCCTTGTGAGGATTCAGCAGATCGGAAAATGGATGGATGGAACAATCTCTGTTGGTCATAAATATCAACAACAACAACAAAACTTTAAATATGACAATAAGCGAGCATGCCTTTTTGTTCTCCTATGAAACCATAGGGCACATTACTATATCATCTGCGGCGATTTGATAAATGATGTGATACAGTGCTGTGTGATATGAAAATTATTGCTATGGCGCTATCTTGTGGCATCTTGGGGCAAAGGAACTCGCAAGTGAATTGTAGAGCTTCATGTACAGTGCCATGAAAAAGTATTTGCCCCCTTCCTTTGCTTCGTTATCTCACACAAAGGTTTCACAAACCAATTTTAATATCACACAGAGACATACCACGGAAAGAAAAAAAATGCAGTTCCTAAATGTCAATTTAATTTATTAAGGCACAAAATAAAAATCCAAACCTCCCTGTGCCGATGTGCAAAAGTAATTGCCCCCTGAACCTACAAATGGATTGTGCCACCCTTGGCAGCAGCAACTGAAATGCGCTTTTTGCGATAATTGGTGATGAGTCTTTCACATCGCTGTGGAAGAATTTTTGCCTACTCTTCTTCACAGAATTGCTTCAACGCCACCATATTGGAGGTGGGGTTTTTTTAAACATGAACTGCCCGTTTAAGGTCACACCACAGCATCTCAATTGGATTCAAATCCAGACTTTGACTTGGACACTCCAAAAACATAATTTTGTTTATTTGGAGCCATTCAGAGGAAGACTTGCTGTGGTGTGTTTCGGATCATTGTCTTGCTGCATGACCTAAGAGTTTGAGGGCGCAAACAGATTGTCGGATGTTGTTCTTCAGGATTTTCTGGTAGACATCAGAATTCCTTGTCCCATCAATCACAACCAGTCCCGGCCCTGAGGTAGCAAAACAGCCACAGACCATCACACTGCCGCCACCATGCTTCACAGTTGGCATAATGATCTTTTTATCAAATGCTGTGCCGTTTTTACCCGACAGACGTAACGGGGTGCCATCCTTTTCAAACAGTTCAGTTTTTGATTCATCAGTCCACAGAATGTTTTTCCAATAATCTTGAGGATTATCAGGATGGCTTTTGGCAAATGTGAGACAAGCCTTAGTGTTCTCTTTGGACAGCAGTGGTTTTCGCCTGGGAACTCTCCCATGGATGCCATAAACAACAGCCAAAGTGACTCAATCATTAGCACACCTGCGACTCGGCATTCTGTAAATGATTTCACTTCCCGGAGATTGCCTAACAAAAGCATTTTTGTTTTTTCAGCACGTTGCTTTGGGTCTAAGTATGAACTTGGGTGGGTTGTGTTAAAAAAGACGAACAAAGGTATGCTTGGAAATTGTTTTAGTTCTAAGTATTACTCAAAAGATGGTTGACCAGTTTTACTTAACACCTGACCTTTAAAGGATCTCTCAAACTTTGTTTTCCCTTCCTTTGTGTCATCAGGGAAAAAAAAATGCAGTTCGTTTGCTGAGCTCACCTCATGAACGGCTTTCTTCACACGAACATGAAATTGTTAATCAAAACAGCATCACCTACAAAAGCATGCAAAGAGCCTCACTTCTTACACTTACACCATTGCTACCTACCTTTACAATTATTCTCCAACACTTCGCGCTATGAGCAAGATACACCCTGTGCATTTTTTTACCCTCCCTTCTCCTTATTTCACAGCACTCATCGACCCACCCAAAAGCTCACTTTGTGTTCAACTAGCCATGACGGCGTTCACAGAGGGCCCATCCGAGCGTGACCCATTGTAGCTCGATGCATCCGGATGAGTTTTTCTTTGCCATGGATGTGTGCTGAGATCAAATGCTTTGAGTGCCCAGGAGTGGAAGGCGGATTCGCCCTTGAAATTGGATCACTCCAGGATGTGCAATCTTTGACAAGTGATTGGTGGGATTATTCCCATAAATTATCAAATTCATCACCACACCAGTCCAGTGTTATTACAAAGCCAAGCCACATTTTTTTTTTTTTTTAGAAAAATCTCACTGGACTCTAGCAAATAATTTGTCACCAAAACCAATATATGTAATGTATTAATGATGATTTTGTCACAATTTACTCACAAATTTACTTTTTCTGGCCTGTTTTTAGTTGAATACAAAGCCATTGTTGTCTGAATGGGCACGGTCTTTAAGTTGATTGTACTCACTTCTCTTGCCATCTTGTGGTGGACTGGTGTATTTCTCTGCCTGTCACTATACGTCGCAGGCATCAACAGTGTGGTGAATAAATACAGTGCCTACACATTCAGACCAATTAAGTGATATTGACAAACAACTACCATTCACACTCGCAATCACACCTACGGACATTTTATAGTGTTCAATCAACCTACCGTGAATGTTTTTGGAATGTAGGAAATCGGAGTACCCGGAGAAAATCCATACAGGCACTGTGACGCTGACGTGCTCGCCAGTCAACCACCGTGCTGCCTGTGAACTAATCTATCCAAATATAATTGTACTTGGTAATTGCATCATCATTCATGCGTGCCCTCTTTAGCACCATATTTTGCAGCACGTCATAACTTAGTACTAGTGATAGTTCAGATTGGGGATCATAATGCCATCAGATATTTCTAATGTGAACTATCTACCTTGTCTCAAAAAAAAAAAAAAGGTTGGAAAACACTGATCTAGCTGTAACCTAGAGACGATACCAAAAATTTACCATCAATTATACAAGGCTGCAAATACAATGTCAATGTGGGGCATGACCTCCAGTGTCAACTTTGCGAGGCGCCCCTTGCTTGCTTCATGCTGGCCAAAACTCCTTCTCCTTTAGTTTTTTTCAAACGCCGACCCTCTCGATTTATTCTTGGCTGCGTCACTGTCTTGCCTTCGCTTAACATGTTTCACATGCCACTCTCCCCATTTGGACCTGCCGGGTCCCCCAATTTGTCCCATTCGATAGTTTAAACACAAGTTGGCCGGGCCCATCTGTATTGACACAAGCTGATGTCATTACTAAAAACCACATAGACATTTTACCAAGTTTTGCGCTAGATGTGGTAGATACCATGACTAAGTGCCAGTTATTACTGAGGCAGAGGTTTTGGAATCATCTTTTTTTGTTGTTGTTGTTATGCTTGAATCAATTAATCCCGCACCTCAAATCGAGAGACACCTTGAATGTGTTTTGAAGTGGATGACCAATAACTACTGAAATGCACGTTTGGTAATAATATTTTTTTAAATTGTACCGTAATACTTGAAAAAATAAATGCCATTCCCCAGATAGATGCCCTATTTACCACCATGTTTTGCATTAGAGGCCATTTCCAAGCAGTGCTATTAGAGGGCGGGTACGCAGCGATACAGAGTACCGGCACTTCTCGACTTTAACCTCTCATGTACCGGGACTTTTTACGGCGTACCGGTAACAGTTTATTTGGCATGTGCGCTGTCATTTAGACATGGTAAGGGAGCAGCAAGCATGCTCATAATGTAACATGCACGACACCAACACAAAGGCTAACTTCAAAAACAAAACCAACCAAATACTTTGACACCAACACAATAACATCAGTTCGCTTTTATTTTGTATTTAGTATTTGTATTGTAGTCGTCCCGCGTCGTGTTATGTGGTGTGACGTCTTGTTTGGCTTACCTTCTTGACATTTTGTCTTACCTTATCTAGGTTTGTGACAACAGACTCAATTCTGCCATTTTTCGTGAAGCTATTTTCATGTGATCACATCGTGCAGGTCTGTTTTGCATTCCTCTCAGGAAAAAAAATAGCTCTAGTTGTCTCTAGAGCTATTTGCGAACATGCAGACATAGTTTCATCAAATTTGCTCACTGCGGAAGAAAATTATAGACTTTGGTAAAAGTTGTTTCACCAAACTTTAAATGGAAAGAGATGCAGCGGAACCATCCACGGGGATAAGCTAGTCGCCCGTAACTTAATCAATATGGGGTGTACTGGCGCTTATTTTATTCCACTTAAAGCACTGTTTCGAAGAATAAATAATTTCTCAACCCCACACCCCAAATAGACAGCATCTTTAATGCTGGGTTTAACAGCAGCCGTCATCACTAAGTACCAATAACCGCTGGAATGCGGGTTTGAGCAATATATTCTTTTATATCTTCAGTAATACTAGTACTTGAAAAATATAAACCCCAGACCTCAAATCGATGCACTCTTTTACCACTATGTTTTATAGCATTGGTCATTGCTTAGTACCAATAACAATCAAAACATAAATTGTCGTACGACTTCAATGAATAAACACCTCCGGTCAAATAGATTCCCTCTGTATGACTTTTTTTTTTTTTTTTTTTTTACCCTGTGGAACAGCCTTCAACATTTAAAATGACATCCAAACTCCCTGACTCCCTGCTGAATTGTCTTCCCTCCTCCTTCTCTGAATGACTTTCATTCCCCAGTGGTCGTCGTCGTCTCGGCATCGCCTCGCCTTGTGCTGCGTGAGCACAAACGAAGGCCCTGGCAGTGCATGAATAGGCTCAGTGAGATTCCCAACTCGTTCACACGATGAAAAGGCTGCGTTCGGAGACACTGGAGCTGCTCCCGGGCCCGCACCACAAAGGACGTCTTTCAAAAAAGAAAAAATGAAAGGCGATGAGGGAAGGCTTCTTTCTTTTTTTCTTTCACCTCGTCCTCCACGCGGGCGAGTAGTTGCGACTTCGGAGAGCAAAGCATTGCTCAGAGATGTGAGTGCAAAAGAGAGAAATGAAAATTAGCATCTCACTTCACAGGAAAGTAAAGGTGAAGGTTAAATAGTTAGAGGAATACAATACGGCAATATGTAGACTCAAGGCTTTTTCTTTGAAGGATGGGCAATGCTTTCTTGAGACATTATATGACAAAAGATGAAGTTGAATTGTGATTCTCTCAGAAACTGAAGAAAAAGTCGCTCCAAACTACTGCTTTCATTTGATGAAGGTCCGGCCAGGAATGTTACTCACAATTTCAGACATTTCTTGAGCAAAACAGCACTGGGAATACTGTGGAGTCATCTGTCTGTTGACAAATCAAACGTGGAAATGGAGTTTGAAAGAGTCTGGTGTGCACGCTACCGTTGATGTCGTAGTCGTGGTTCATCATGTTATAAAAATGAAAAGTGAATGGTAAATATGGATGGATAATGCCAATTTGAGTCTTGGCTGGACTTTACCATTCATGTTGTTGTGATTCATAATGTTGAACATTTGTAAAGTAAATGTTCAAATGGATAGAAAATGCCAGTTGGAGTCTGGTAAGGCTGTACCATTGATGTTGCAATTTAATTTGAAACATGACAGATAAGAAATTGATGGATGATAGCATTTTGATTTTAGGGTGGACGGTACCATTTATATTGTAGTGATGTTAATGTTAATAAATGAAAATCGGATGTCACACATGGATGGATAATGCCATTTTGGCTCTAGGGTGAACTGTATCATTCACACTGTAGTGAGTCAAACATAACAAGTCCCAGTAACATTTCCAAGAGCTCGATGGAGCATATCTTTTGATTTCAGGGGTGAACTATACCATTTATGCCAAAATGATTCAAAAGCTCAAGGTTTTTTTTTTTTTTTTTTTTTTTTTGTCGCGTTACAAGCGGATGCACTGTGTTGTTTTGATTGTGAGGTGGACTGCGCCATAAAGAAAATAAACATCCTCACCTTCACCATGATCCGTGATGTGCGGCAAAATGCAGGCAGGCAAAGAGAAGGTGTTTAATGTAGGCGGCGAGTACAAAGCCAAAAGCGTAAGAAAGAAGCGAGAATTAGAGGGCCAGAGACCCCACTGAAAAAATGGCACAAAAGAACAGGTGTGCGGCGGATTCAGGTTTCAGGAGGAATAACAGAAATGTTGACAAAGGGGCCGCCTGTTCTCGCACGCAGTGTTGTTTTGCTG
Organism: Hippocampus comes; assembly: GCF_001891065.2. Lineage (NCBI taxonomy): Eukaryota > Metazoa > Chordata > Actinopteri > Syngnathiformes > Syngnathidae > Hippocampus > Hippocampus comes. The sequence goes on from NW_017805829.1 coordinate 186,086, forward strand.
GAAACTCCGTGCAGTGGATTACAGCTAAAGGCAAAGTCTTTTTCACACAATTAAAGAGTTAATTTGTTTCCTTTTGTGAAGCCGAAATGGAGCAAAGACATCCTTTGTAGTGCAATAATTTCAATAATTACAAAGGAATTGATACCTCAGGGGGTCGAGACTCCATTGGGGTGAACCAACGACAGTTTGAAGTGTCACATGTTGCGAGGTTAGATTTTATATATATATATATATATATATGCCCGTATACCAACACATTTTGGAAAGCTGTATCTAGATTGATTATTGAATGTATTGACTCTGACTGTATGCTATGCTGGAAAATGTACTATTTGGATTCTACAAAAGTAAGGGAAAAAACACTAATCGAACCATTATAAATTTAATAATCATTATTGCTAAATTCCATATCCACAAATCCAGATGGAGTAATTCAAAACCAAAACCTTTTTTTTATTTTTTCAAACAAAGCAGTATCTGAGTTCTATGAAGGATTCCAAAAACAAGAAAGCTGTTCAAACTCTGGCTATATGCTCGTTATTTGAAATTTTTGTTTAAAAATCCCCTGGCTTCCCTTTTTGTTCAAATGTTTGGAATAAGTACATGTATTAATAACGTGTTCGTTTTGTTTTCTGTTTACTGAGAATTGTATTGTGACTTGTTCAATTGAGATTGTTTGAAAAAAAAAAAGAGTTGCGAGGCAGACGTTAAAAAATAAAAAGAGCTGTGTTCAAACGAAGTCCATCTCCCCTTTTTGCCCATTCCGAACGAAGAGCAATCCATCCAAAACCTACGAACCCCTGAACTTACACAAGCTTTCATTTTTCGTGTTTTTTGTTTTTTTTTCCTCGTACGTACTTTAATCGACAACACTCAAGTATTGCTACACTCCGATACAGTAAGAGGACCACAAACGTTAGCTGCTACCCGCCAATATTTATTCGAACCACATAGCTTTTGCCTTCGAAAATCTCTGCATAGCCTAATGCTAACAAACAATGTAAAACACCACAGACTGATGTTAACGCTGTCACCAACAGATATTTGACAACAAATCGTCCATCAACATTTTCATATTCGCCTTATCCTTACAAGGGTCGTGGGGGGTGCTGAGGCCTATCCCAGCCGTCTTCAGGCAGTACCCTGTAGTACCCAGTACACCCTGAACCGGTTGCCAGTCAATTGCAGGGCACACAGAAACAAACAACCATCCGTCCTCACAGTCACACCAAGGGACAATTTAGTGTTCAATCAGCCTGCCATGCATGTTTTTGGAATGTGGGAGGAAACCGGAGTACCCGGAGAAAACCCACGCAGGCCCGGGGAGAACATGCAAACTCCACACAGGGAGGCCAGAGCTGGAATTGAACCCGGTAACTCTGCACTGTGAGGTCGACGTGCTAACCACTGGATCACCGGGCCGCCTGTATTTCTTTGCTAATTAACTGTTATTTGTGGTTGTGGTTTTGAGTGATTCTTGTGGACCCAGATGGGCCGAACCTACCTGAGCCGCTTCTTAGCCAGAGGTAATGTAATGCATGTAGTTTCTACTCTGCATTCCAATCTCCCCTACTATGTGTCCTGGCCTAGATTTGACATGAAATATACCAGCTCCAGGCTCCCCGTTTTCTTCTATATTTCAGGCATATTCTCACGGGGGGAGGAATGTGACGTGTCCCTCTAAGTGGTGTAGAAGAATCGCGTGTCAGGTAGGACAAATTAACATCTGCCGTAAGCGCATCAGATCCGGGGTGGCAGCTGTTGGAAGAGGACATATTAACACAAGGTGAAAAAGTCTGTTTTCAGCCTTAGGTGAGACAACGTTTTGTGATTTTTCTATCTCCAAAGTTGACATCCGGGAGCAGGGAGCAACTGTCATCCAGGCCCAACTGCTTTGAGTCAGCTAATAACTGCTCTCACTCTCTCTCTCTCTCTCTCTCTCTCTCTCTCTCTCTCTCATGCTCTCACACCACAAATATGGCCTGAGGTAGACAGCTACACTTATCAGTATCAAAGTACCTCTGCTTTCAAGGGAATGTTACACGTCATTTGACTTTTAAATAATGACAGATTCTATTTTTACGTGACCTACCAACCTACCTACTATTTATCCACCATATTGTACCATAGACACCCTCTTGTATGGATCTCTCATATTGCATCCAGGGTATTTCAGTACCTTATCTAGCTATCAACAACCAAGGATCTATCTCCCATATTGTCATGTGTCATATCCATTTATTGTTTGGCATCATATCCAGCTCTATTGTATCCATGGAATCTCAGTATGTACCTACCTACCTACCTACCGACTAACCAAGGATCTATCTACCCTATTCCCACATTGTTTCATACCTACAGTACCTATTGTATGGTATCATATCCACCTTAATTGTATCCACGGTTTAAATTAGTAGTTAAGAGTCCATCCAAGATGGTGCCGTAGGTGGCAGCAGTCAGCAAGAGCTTTTCAAGAGCTTTGCTTTTTGTTGTTTTTGTCTTTTGACTGTCGCCGCTCAACAGCCCCGGCCTTGTGTTTTTTGTCCCTTTAATGATCAGAATTTTTCACAACCCTGTTTTGTTCAGCGGAGATGTCGGCGCTGTTGGACAGTCTGCATTGGTGCGGCTGGAAGGATGACTGGTGGAGCCAATGATAAAGGAGCGTCGGCGCGTAGCGCAGATGCGTATTTGGAACTGAGAGTCGCCACTTGGAGTTGAAGTGGATTTTACATGGGATGGGAGAAGTGAATCAAACCAATCTCTTTTTTCTTCAATGGACGCTGCAGTTTTGTGTTTACTTTCAAACTTAGCTTGTAGCAGATGTGTGCACATTTTGAGCATTACATCTTTGGCTACCGGTGAAAGGAAACTTTGAATCTTTCCTCTTTCATCTAGAACTGCTTCAAACTACAAAGCGTATGCAGGAATAGCAGTTACGATTGCAGGATTGTCCGTGTCTTGTGTTCTTATATTGTTATTTTATGTTACCTGTTCTATAAAGTGCTTTGTTACAGCTGCAGCTGTTGGGAAAGCGCTATATAAATTAAGATGTATTGTATTGTATTGGATAGGGCAGGGGTGGCCAACCCCCGGTTCGCGAGCCGCATGCGGCTCTTTGGCTGGTTCAATGCGGCTCCCGGGCTTTCACATGACAAGTGTCGAAAACGCCTCGGCGGTGGCAATGCCCTTCAAACAACGGCGCTAAATACACAGAACTAACTACGTGAGCCTATCATCAATCCCTTTACTTGATTGACATACAGGGCAACCAATCGGATGACAACTGAATCACCGCTCATGCGCAAACAACGGTGCTCAGCGCTAAGCTCTAAGCTAGTCAGCTTTAAAGGTAGGGGTGCCCAATTGGTCAATCGCGATCGACCCGGAGCCAGCGGACTAGTCCCAAGTCGACCGCAAGCGTTGGGAGGAGGAAATGGGGGCGAAACAAACTGTGTGTCTGTGCGTTTCGATTTCATTCGTGTTCAGTGAAGTTCCGGCTCTCGCTCATCTCGGTTTCTGTGTGTACCTGTGTATGCGCACGTGTGCGTGTGTGTGTGTGTGTGTGTGGGT
>NW_017805829.1:189729-199769 GCF_001891065.2 Hippocampus comes
GTGTGTGTGTGTATACTTGCACGTGCGCTTCAAAAGTCGATCTTCGGTCAAACATGTAGCAAGCTGACCCAAGTAGCAAGTAACTACTGCAGCTCGTGTGTGTGTGTGTGTGTGTGTGTGTGTGTGTGTGTGTGTGTGTGTGCGTGTGTGCGTGCGCGCATGTGCGTGGTGTGGCTCTTTGCAGTAACACAGTAAAAAAAAAACTGGCTCTTCATCCCTGACTGGTTGGCCACCCCTGGTATAAAACATCAACGAGCTAGTTTGCGAGTTCATTCTATGTTTTTTAGAAAATTCTACAAATATGGCGGCCACTTGTCACATTGCATCTATCTCCCATTTTGTTCTATCATATCATATCCATCTATGTATGGTATCATCGCCATCTGTTGTATCTTAGTCATGGTATCCTGGGATCAGTCTGCATCTACCAACCTACCCTCCCAAACAAACAACGGACTAACCTACCAACAGTATGTAACATATTTTTGGACACTGTCATACCCATCTGTTGTATGTATAGTGTTGTATCTAACTAATTACTGCAGAATGGATGGATGGATATTTGTCTGCCAGCACTCATTGAGGTTGGATTTCCATGACGTTTTTTTAGTAATCTTGCACACCCCACATTTTGTTTCTGAGGTCTTTCATCCTTACAGAGGAATAAAAGCATCTTCAAGCAGTGCTACTTGTTTTGTGTTCCGTAGGTTTTTGTCCCCATCTGCAGCTGCTTTAAACTTCATTTAGTCGTCTTTCTCTGGCTCTAAAACAACAATGTCATGCCCCTCCTGCCAGTTGATTCCATTGCTCGCCAATTTTTTTTTCCGAGGCGGCCAACATTCAGCAAGCAGCCAGTGCTGTCGTCACAAGTTCAGCGGGTTTGAAATGGTACCCAGCAGCCCCCTACCTTCTTTGCAGTGCTGATGATACTGAAACCTGTTTGTCTGATTGCATCTGACTCGAGAAATCACCGACCTGATAAAGGAAAAAAAAAAAAAAAACTAACATATATATATATACATTTATTTATTTATTTATTGATAGAAAGCCTCATTTCCTTGATATGAAAGTAACCCCCTGCCTTCATACATCCAATCAGAGTCTTGGAAGAAGATCAAAGGTGTCTGCGGACAGTCATGCAAGTCTGTGCAGATTAACACCGGATGAAACCACTGTGGAATGTTCACAAACTCCAATTTTGAGCTTCAAATCTACTGACCAGGAAACAAAAACTATAAGGCTTCGGGTTCTGGGGGGTGGGGGGGTATATCTATGAAATAATTTACATGGTATCCTGCTTTCTGTCTACCTACTGACATACCTACCTAGCTCCTCGGGATTGAACAATTTTAGATTTTCTAAAATTGACAAATCTGATGAAATTGGAATTGAGGCCAACTAGTTGTTGATCATGTCATTGATAAATTATCAATTGAATACTATATATATATATATATATATATATATATATATATGTACACACACACACACACACACACACACGTGTATATACAGTATATGTGTGTGTACACACACACACAGTTCTCAACCAATTCGGTTTTCGCCAAAAATTTCGAGTTTTTTATGCCTCGGTTGACGAACAAATTTCGGTTCTCGAATGAACTGAGTGCACTTGAATGCACCATTTGACTCCTCTCGCCTTCCTTACACAAGGAAGTGACGCTTCCTGGGGTAGACGAGGAAGTGACGCTTCCTTGTGTTGCTCTCCATTGTGAGCAGACGTGTTCAGTAAACATTTTTATTTTAAAAAGAGCGTGGTTTCGGTTTTCGAACAATTTCGGTTTTCGAACAGCCTTGTGGAGCTCTGTGGAGGACGCAGTCAACATAGGTCTGCACTACATCCTCGAGCACCTCGACAGCACCGGGACTTAGGCAAGGATCCTGTTTGTGGATTTCAGCTCTGCGTTCAACACCATCATTCCGGAACTCCTCACCCCCAAACTTCTCCACCTCGGTGTGTCCCCTACATCTGCCAGTGGATCCTCAGCTTCCTGACGGGACGGACACAACAGGAGAGACTGGGAAGAACAACATTATCAACACTCACCACTAGCACTGGAGCCCCACAGGAATGCGTCCTCTTTCCACTGCTCTTTTCCCTCTACACAAATGATTGCACCTCAACAAGTCCAGCTGTCAAACTCATAAAGTTCACAGACGACACCACGGTCATCGGTCTCATCAAAGACGGCGACGAGTCTGCGTACCGACAACAAGTGGAGCAGCTGGAGCTCTGGTGCAACCAACAGAACCTCGGGCTGAACACGCTCAAGCCTGTAGAGATGACCGTGGACTTCAGGAAACATCCTTCACCACAGTTGCCCCTCACACCATCCAACTGCCCTGTGTCAACAGTCGAGACCTTCAAGTTCCTGGGAATCACAGTCTCCCAGGACATGAAGTGGGAAGTCAGCACCATCTCCATCCTGAAAAGGGCCCAGCAGAGGATGTACTTCCTGAGGCTGCTGAGGAAGCATGGCCTGCCACAAGAGGTGCTAAGACAGTTCTACACAGCAGTCATCGAATCAATCCTGTGTTCTTCCATCACGGTTTGGTTTGGGGCCGCCACAAAAAGACAAAATCGGACTGCAACAGACAGTTGGGACGGCGGAAAAAATCATTGGCACTGCCCTACCCACTCTTGAGGACTTGCACACCGCAAGAACCAAGACAAGGGCATGGAAAATCCTACTGGACCCCCCACACCCTGCTCACCACCTTTTCCAGGTACTCCCCTCAGGCAAGCGCTACTGATCCATGCACACCAAATCAAGCAGACATTCAAACAGCTTCTTCCCTCAAGCCATTAACTCCCTAAACAGTAACCCAAATCTACCTGTATAGTGGCTCTTTGCAATTTTTCACACACCTGTGGAACAGCATTAACGCAATAATCATTGTAGCTTCAGGTCTGTACTGACTTGAACCATTGTCACTGATCTATATTCCACAGCACCAGACACTTTAAAGCGCTTAAGGACATCTGCACAATTGCACAAATGTACAACAAATACCGCCACTGGTCACTTTAAAAATTGTGCAGTTGGTGCAGTTAATCGTTGCACAACTGTTATAGTACTGTATTCTGCCATTGATCACTTTAGCTCTGCCTGATACTTTGCACATTGTCTCATAGCTGTCATTGGGTGGGACAACGGTACTACACAACGGTACCCTTACATTACGGATTGCCTTTCCATACTTATTTGTCATGTCCTTGTTTATCGCAGTTGCTTGTTATTGATGACACTAGGGTAGCCTATACTACCGGAGATAAATTCCTTAAAATCCTCTCACTATGTGTGCTTGTCTCTTGGACTGCCAAGTTGCGCACCCTGTGCCCACAGTAGCTGGTTGTGCACAGTGGGAATTTGCAGTTTTTGCAAACAATCACAAACCTCCTTGTGTGCGGTGGAATAATTTCCTGCTCTCCTGCCACATGCCCGGGGCATCATCAGCGTAAACAACCGGTAAAGTCAGGACTTCAAAATAAAAGTAAACCAGACAAAAATGCGTAATTAGCAACAAGTCGATGTCACACTGAGTTGTGAAGTCAGTACAGCACCTATTACCTAGTATATTTGTATTCTATCAATTGTATGGTATCATACCCGTGGTATACTGGTATCCATCTACTTAACTACCTTAAATGGATCAACTTTTTTGTCTGCTGTCGTAACCATCTCTTTTCTGGTTTTGTATCCCACCATGATATTGTTTGTATGATATCCTGCTTCCCAACTACCCACTTACCTACATCTATTGTATGCTATTGTATCCATAGAATGTTGTTATGTAGCACCTGCTGCAAAGCTACGCTACGCTATAGTAATCTCACCCTGTTTTACGTTTCTTCCAGATTTTAAGCTCAGCAAAAAGCCTCCTCACTTAGCCGCCCCCCACTTCGCCATCCTGACCGGTGCAGTTTTCCAAACTGCCCAGGGAAAGCGAGCCGGGTGCACTCATCCGTTCAGTGAGCACGGAATGGCGGGATCCGAGCGGCGCGGCGCGGCGCAGCCCCGGCAGCTTGCTTACGAGTTGTGACAAGCCGGGATGCACAAGTTATGAATGTCCATTCAGCTGTGTATGTCTTGCAAAAATAAACAGAGTGCCAGGCGACAGGGGGAAAGTGCTGACGGGGAGTTTACTTAATCCAGGTTGGAGTAGGGTGGGGGAGGGCCGGGCGTTGTAGAATGTTGGGCCTGAAGCTGACTGAAATGAGGTCTAGTGAGGTGTGTTGACAGCTTGCATGATATGACGACTTGTTTGAATGCTAAAAAAAAAATCAGCTGTGTATGTCTTGCAAAAATAAACAGAGTGCCAGGCGACAGGGGGAAAGTGCTGACGGGGAGTTTACTTAATCCAGGTTGGAGTAGGGTGGGGGAGGGCCGGGCGTTGTAGAATGTTGGGCCTGAAGCTGACTGAAATGAGGTCTAGTGAGGTGTGTTGACAGCTTGCATGATATGACGACTTGTTTGAATGCTAAAAAAAAAATAAATAAATAACTTTAGGGAAATATACTGTATGAACCTTTTAGGCAATTTGCATTTATGCCTGTTTTGGCAGCAGAATGTCGGGCCTGATGCTGGCTGAAATGAGGACTAATGAGCTGTACTGACAGTTTGCATGTGACAACTTTTCAAATGCTAAATATTTGGTGGCATATACTGTAGGTTGTTCAAATTCACGTCCTTTTGGGAAGCATGGCGGGCCTGATACTGGCTGAAATGAGCTCTAGTGATGTTTGATACAATGAAGAAACCAACAATGATATTTCGGCCTTATGACATTCTTCACCCAAAATATTTTCCAACTCCAAAATATAAGAATTCATCCCCATTCAGGTGGCAAAATGTCGGGCCTGGAATCTTGTGTGGCATGTTGATGGAGAACACATAATGGCGGTTTGAACTCTCCAAAATCTTCGGGCCGTGTTTCTTATCAAATTTTGGTCGAACTCCCTTGCTCATTTCTCAGCAGCAAATTTCGGGTCTCATACTGGCTGAAATCAGGTCTATTGAGTTGGGCAGATGCAATCATACTCTCAAAAATTTGAGTATGTACTCTATGTACAGTATATATTACAATTTTTGTCATGTGACATATAAATGTCGGACCTGAATTACTGGTGCCCTCTGGTGGTTAGTGCCAATCCGTGAAAACTGTATCGCATCGTGAAGTAGCGACTACTCAACAAAGAATTGCTGAATATCAGACAGTCAGCGTTCCTGTTTTATCATACCCGTCGCTGCCACATAGTGTAAGCCTTCGAGAGGCTTTGTGCGTGGTGTCAGTGCGTGTGGACAAAGAGAGAGCTGAAGTGCACTCCTGCCATGCGGCAGCTAATGAGGAGAGCAGCTCAGTGACACGCTACATGTCAAAGGTGAAGCGCAAAATATCTCCAGTTAAGCCCCATCAATGCCCCCCCTCCATGAACCTTCCCACCCTCACGAAAACGCTAATGATGAGACCTCATGGAAGCAAGCAGGAGTAGTGAAGCCGAAGGCGATAAAGGAGACCATTTGAAAGATAACTAGCTACCATCACGACTAGATCACAACGACGACGAAAAACTACAACTTCCAATGAACAAAATTCTACTACTTAGTAACAACAACCACCGCTTCTGCGAGGCACAGTCCAACTGCTACTAAATGAAAAACCAAGCTATACTTACTGCTACTACAAAGTACTAAGTACGACTCATCCTAATTTTATTCATAACACTAATGGTAAAACTCCCTTGAAAACTTAACTTGCAACACTAACTTTTTCTTTAAAGTCTAATTTGACTGCTTTAAACCCTAACCCTGGCTGAAAAACGCTGATGCTGATTTTAATCCCAGAAACCGACTTGAAACTTTAACTTGCAACCTTAACCCTATCTTAAACCCCTGATTATGTTATAATATGACTTCAAGATGGCGCCGCTAGAGTGGCTGCCTTTACAGCAGCTGCCTTTACAGCAGCTCCGATGCCTTTTATTCTTCTACTTCTTCCTTTCATAACTTTACTGCTGTAAATTGGGAATTTATCCATTGTGAGATGAATAAAGGTTTTCTTATTCTTATTGAAACTCAAGCCTTTGTTTGAAATCCTAAGCCTGACTCAAAAGCCTAAAAGTGACTTGAAGGCAAGTCTTTGCTTGAACCCCGAACCCCAAAACCAATTTGAAGCTGTCATTTGAAAGCCAGACCTTTGCTTTAAACACTGAGCTGAATTTTAACTCTGACTTTAGACCTAGTTTGATACCCTAAAGTTTGCCTTGAACATTAACTTGAAACTCTAACCCTGTCTTTAAGTCTGAGTGACCCTAAACTCTAAACCCCAAAACCAACTTCAAACCTGAACGCCGGGTTTCAAACCTTAACCTGAGCTTCAAAACGTAACTCTGACTTGAAACCGTCATTTGAAAACCTAACCTTGGCCTACAAACCTCCTTGGAAACCCCAACACTGGCTTGAAACCCTATTTGGGTTTTTTGTATTTGTCAGTGGGACATCCTGTGTTCAGTGTGTCCATGTGGAAGTGTTTTTCCTGAACCACATCCACATGCCAGCAATATTATTCACGGTGGCGGCATGCGGAAGAAAAGACTGCAGTGGTTGGACTGAACTGGCACCTTCCCTCTCATATGAAGCCAATTACAGAACATCAAATGGATGTTTTTCCTCCTGCCTTGTTCACGTGCTTTGGCTGTCAGACATGCGTCCGTGCAGCTCCAGTGGCATAAACGGCAGTAGCTTGTGGAAGCACTGGGAAACACTAAACGTCTCCCCTCACATCACCTCACAGTTCATTCAAGAATTAATGTGTTGGAAAAGATCCTGACTACCACCGCTGCTACATTTAACACTACTAATGCTAACAATACATCCACTTTACCACGCTACTAACTCCTATTACTTATCCTCCATCCTTTCCACTAATACTATTTACTACTAATTAACTAATACTTACCACCACTTATACTGGTGACTTTAGTACAACATACTGCTAATACTTATACTACTAAGGTAAGGTAAGTAGTAAGCAGTAGTAAGCAGCAGGAGTAGATTTGTGGTAAGTAGTAGATGGATTATCAAATTAATCAATATTCATTTTCGTAATCGATTAATCGTTCGGATACCTTTCTTGAATTAAAAATGTTCTAAATCCTCACCATTTAAGCTTCTCAACCGTAAATACTCTCCTATTTCTGTAGTCCTCCATTAAAGCAGACTCATTGTCTTTGTTAAAAAGTCATAGATCTGGTTTTACTTTTGAAAACAACGGTCAACATTTTTTGCCTAATTTCTGACATGCCTCAGGATCAGACCTGTAACCAAATCTTAACCGATTTATGTTTGTTCAATTTGACAAAAAAACTCCCAATTTTTTCACGAAAGTTTGCAATTTATAAATACACCAACTAAAACATGTTTTTAAAATCTGATTTCTCGATTAATCAATAATGGTTAATTGCAGCCCTAGTCAGTCGAGTTAAAAAAAAAAAAAAACAGTCCAACTTGCACTCGGTAGGGCTCAAAGGTTAAAATCAACCAAGGCAATGTGTTCTGTTGCCTGCTGCCAAATGTGACCTGAGGCTGATTGGGTGGTATCAGTTTGCTGAATGCGACTTCTCCTCCATGCTGTCAGGACGACTCGAGACAGCACAAAGGTGGAGGAGCGCACTTCCTCGACTCATTAATATTCGCCTGCATCTGCTCGCAGGGAAAATCCCTCTCACAAATCCAGGAATGTATCTTCCGTGGCTTTTCAGGGCTTTGACATTTCACCGGCCTGGATGTCCCCCCGGCTTAGTGGCGTGAAAAGTGCATCCCGTTGCACATTATCCCCCCTTATTTGCTGAGTGAAGTGTCTATGGCTGATATATAATTCATGTTAGCTCCCCATATGCAGCATGGTAAGATTTATTGGGATAGCATTTCAACGGGGGCGCATATACATATGTCTCATGGGGGTCTCGCCATTTCACATTTGATTTATATTGTGTTTGAGTTTTGGTGTGTCACCCACAAGCAGCACTCAAACAATGAGGCATGCAGGTCACAACTGAAATGAACCCAATCGGTTCAAGATTCATTTCAGCGTGTAATTTCAAGGATGAGTTGATTTGAAGCAGCGTAAAGGTTTGAAAAATGTGTCAAGGCAGGGTTTCAAGTTAGAATTTCCAGCCCAAGTTAGGATTTTTAATGAAGGTTTCAAGACAGAGCTAGGATTTCTATTTATGTATGAACACTCTGAAAAGCATCCATTTTCGAATCCGCTTATCCTCACAAGGGTCGCAGGCATGCTAGAGCCTGTCCCAGCTGTCTTTGGGGACACCCTGAACTGGTTGCCAATCAGTCACAGGGTACATATAGAAACGAACAACCATTCACACTCACAATCACACCTAAGTACAATTTAGAGTGCTTCATTAACCTGCCACACGTTTTTGGAATGTGGGAGGAAAGTGGAGTACCCGGAGAAAACCCACACAGTCACGGGGAGAACGTCCAAACTCCACTCTAAAACTCCACTCTAAAAACAGTTGCGTCATAATAACCCAATTACGGGTCTAAATGGGGCCTGACCACCGCTCGGGTCAGTTTGACCCAACTTTTGGGGTTCTTCATTTGATGAAATGAAGAACCCAAAAAGGTGATAACCCACTATAACCTGTTTGACTCAACTCTTTTGGTCAAATGAATAACCCACAAAACAACCCAATTTTTCATTCATTGTTTTTTTTAAAGAGTGCATCCATACAAAAAGGATAGTGCAACTATCAGAATAACTCACAATGCACGTGGAAAAGTAGTGAGCATCGATGGTCACTTCACAGGTTAATATAGACCACAATGCACTGCGAGCAGGAAAACAAAATGGCGCAAGCGAGCTTCAGCCAAGCAACCGGCAAACAATGACTTGTACAACAATCGCCTAACAGAAGGTGGGAACTGCTATGTTAAGATTTCATATCATTGTGGTTTTAAGTTAGGGTTTCAAATCAAGGTCAGGGTTTCAAGCTTGGCTTTCAAACTTGTTTTTCAAGTCAAGCTAAGGGTTGCAAAAATGGCTTCGCGTTGCAAGGTTAGTGTGTGAATAACTAATTTGCCCCAAAGTTCCAGGTTCTGCTTTTTCTTTGGCTTTTTTTAAACACGTGTTCCACAAAAATAACCAAGCACCTCGCAAAGTGGCTGCTAAAAACAGTGGATGTTTTCGTTTTTATTCTTGCCTTTTACAGTTGTTTAACGTCTGTTTTTAATATATTGCGTTCCTTCTTTAGCAACACGGCTTGGGGCAAAATCTGTATCCCAATTGAATTTCTTTCCCAAGTAAGATGTAATTATGAAACAGAAACACACCATGGCCCCCCTCACATTAGCCGTAGGTCTCCGGAAGACATTAACCCTCCACACGCAGCACAGGATGTTGTCGGAGTGCGTCGGGATGAAAAGTTGATGGTGGTCGAGAGCCTGGCAGGCAATCTCTCAGCTCTTCTCCCGAAAAGTCGGGTCACCCCGTCAACATTCCACAGCAGTTACAACTTGGATTAAAAAACAAAAACAAACAAAAAAGCAATGGATATTGTCCGTCTGGTTTGTGCTCTTTGTCCTGGTCACCATTGGGATATTGCCAGTCAAATATCAATTCTTAAGGCACCACTGCATCTATTTTTGCAACATTTTTGTTTTTGTTGGTGTGCTGTGAGATGTTTCTGATGTAAAATATGTGCCTTGGCTGAATGACATTGGGGGAAAAAACTGCTGTAAAGGGGAGTCATCAAAAATGTTCCTTACAATATGTTCATCATATTCTGATGAGTTTTGCATTTGTGAAATATGAATTAAGCAGCAAAATTCAGCCATTTCATCCAATCTAGGGTGCAGCCATTTGGCTACTTCGTATAGGCCACTGGTGTCAAAGTCAAGGCCCCGGGGGCCAGATCCGGCCCACCACATCATTTAATGTGGCCCCCCCAAAAGAAAATCACGTGTGTCAACTTGCATGATCCTTGCTAAAATCTGTAC
>NW_017805829.1:200005-209103 GCF_001891065.2 Hippocampus comes
TCCGAGCGGCGCGGCGCGGCGCAGCCCCGGCAGCTTGCTTACGAGTTGTGACAAGCCGGGATGCACAAGTTATGAATGTCCATTCAGCTGTGTATGTCTTGCAAAAATAAACAGAGTGCCAGGCGACAGGGGGAAAGTGCTGACGGGGAGTTTACTTAATCCAGGTTGGAGTAGGGTGGGGGAGGGCCGGGCGTTGTAGAATGTTGGGCCTGAAGCTGACTGAAATGAGGTCTAGTGAGGTGTGTTGACAGCTTGCATGATATGACGACTTGTTTGAATGCTAAAAAAAAAATAAATAAATAACTTTAGGGAAATATACTGTATGAACCTTTTAGGCAATTTGCATTTATGCCTGTTTTGGCAGCAGAATGTCGGGCCTGATGCTGGCTGAAATGAGGACTAATGAGCTGTACTGACAGTTTGCATGTGACAACTTTTCAAATGCTAAATATTTGGTGGCATATACTGTAGGTTGTTCAAATTCACGTCCTTTTGGGAAGCATGGCGGGCCTGATACTGGCTGAAATGAGCTCTAGTGATGTTTGATACAATGAAGAAACCAACAATGATATTTCGGCCTTATGACATTCTTCACCCAAAATATTTTCCAACTCCAAAATATAAGAATTCATCCCCATTCAGGTGGCAAAATGTCGGGCCTGGAATCTTGTGTGGCATGTTGATGGAGAACACATAATGGCGGTTTGAACTCTCCAAAATCTTCGGGCCGTGTTTCTTATCAAATTTTGGTCGAACTCCCTTGCTCATTTCAGCAGCAAAAATTTCGGGTCTCATACTGGCTGAAATCAGGTCTATTGAGTTGGGCAGATGCAATCATACTCAAAAAAATTTGAGTATGTACTCTATGTACAGTATATATTACAATTTTTGTCATGTGACATATAAATGTCGGACCTGAATTACTGGTGCCCTCTGGTGGTTAGTGCCAATCCGTGAAAACTGTATCGCATCGTGAAGTAGCGACTACTCAACAAAGAATTGCTGAATATCAGACAGTCAGCGTTCCTGTTTTATCATACCCGTCGCTGCCACATAGTGTAAGCCTTCGAGAGGCTTTGTGCGTGGTGTCAGTGCGTGTGGACAAAGAGAGAGCTGAAGTGCACTCCTGCCATGCGGCAGCTAATGAGGAGAGCAGCTCAGTGACACGCTACATGTCAAAGGTGAAGCGCAAAATATCTCCAGTTAAGCCCCATCAATGCCCCCCCTCCATGAACCTTCCCACCCTCACGAAAACGCTAATGATGAGACCTCATGGAAGCAAGCAGGAGTAGTGAAGCCGAAGGCGATAAAGGAGACCATTTGAAAGATAACTAGCTACCATCACGACTAGATCACGACGACGACGAAAAACTACAACTTCCAATGAACAAAATTCTACTACTTAGTAACAACAACCACCGCTTCTGCGAGGCACAGTCCAACTGCTACTAAATGAAAAACCAAGCTATACTTACTGCTACTACAAAGTACTAAGTACGACTCATCCTAATTTTATTCATAACACTAATGGTAAAACTCCCTTGAAAACTTAACTTGCAACACTAACTTTTTCTTTAAAGTCTAATTTGACTGCTTTAAACCCTAACCCTGGCTGAAAAACGCTGATGCTGATTTTAATCCCAGAAACCGACTTGAAACTTTAACTTGCAACCTTAACCCTATCTTAAACCCCTGATTATGTTATAATATGACTTCAAGATGGCGCCGCTAGAGTGGCTGCCTTTACAGCAGCTGCCTTTACAGCAGCTCCGATGCCTTTTATTCTTCTACTTCTTCCTTTCATAACTTTACTGCTGTAAATTGGGAATTTATCCATTGTGAGATGAATAAAGGTTTTCTTATTCTTATTGAAACTCAAGCCTTTGTTTGAAATCCTAAGCCTGACTCAAAAGCCTAAAAGTGACTTGAAGGCAAGTCTTTGCTTGAACCCCGAACCCCAAAACCAATTTGAAGCTGTCATTTGAAAGCCAGACCTTTGCTTTAAACACTGAGCTGAATTTTAACTCTGACTTTAGACCTAGTTTGATACCCTAAAGTTTGCCTTGAACATTAACTTGAAACTCTAACCCTGTCTTTAAGTCTGAGTGACCCTAAACTCTAAACCCCAAAACCAACTTCAAACCTGAACGCCGGGTTTCAAACCTTAACCTGAGCTTCAAAACGTAACTCTGACTTGAAACCGTCATTTGAAAACCTAACCTTGGCCTACAAACCTCCTTGGAAACCCCAACACTGGCTTGAAACCCTATTTGGGTTTTTTGTATTTGTCAGTGGGACATCCTGTGTTCAGTGTGTCCATGTGGAAGTGTTTTTCCTGAACCACATCCACATGCCAGCAATATTATTCACGGTGGCGGCATGCGGAAGAAAAGACTGCAGTGGTTGGACTGAACTGGCACCTTCCCTCTCATATGAAGCCAATTACAGAACATCAAATGGATGTTTTTCCTCCTGCCTTGTTCACGTGCTTTGGCTGTCAGACATGCGTCCGTGCAGCTCCAGTGGCATAAACGGCAGTAGCTTGTGGAAGCACTGGGAAACACTAAACGTCTCCCCTCACATCACCTCACAGTTCATTCAAGAATTAATGTGTTGGAAAAGATCCTGACTACCACCGCTGCTACATTTAACACTACTAATGCTAACAATACATCCACTTTACCACGCTACTAACTCCTATTACTTATCCTCCATCCTTTCCACTAATACTATTTACTACTAATTAACTAATACTTACCACCACTTATACTGGTGACTTTAGTACAACATACTGCTAATACTTATACTACTAAGGTAAGGTAAGTAGTAAGCAGTAGTAAGCAGCAGGAGTAGATTTGTGGTAAGTAGTAGATGGATTATCAAATTAATCAATATTCATTTTCGTAATCGATTAATCGTTCGGATACCTTTCTTGAATTAAAAATGTTCTAAATCCTCACCATTTAAGCTTCTCAACCGTAAATACTCTCCTATTTCTGTAGTCCTCCATTAAAGCAGACTCATTGTCTTTGTTAAAAAGTCATAGATCTGGTTTTACTTTTGAAAACAACGGTCAACATTTTTTGCAATTTCTGACATGCCTCAGGACCAGACCCGTAACCAAATCTTAACCGATTTATGTTTGTTCAATTTGACAAAAAAACTCCCAATTTTTTAACGAAAGTTTGCAATTTATAAATACACCAACTAAAACATGTTTTTAAAATCTGATTCCTCGATTAATCAATAATTGTTAATTGCAGCCCTAGTCAGTCGAGTTAAAAAAAAAAAAAAAAGTCCAACTTGCACTCGGTAGGGCTCAAAGGTTAAAATCAACCAAGGCAATGTGTTCTGTTGCCTGCTGCCAAATGTGACCTGAGGCTGATTGGGTGGTATCAGTTTGCTGAATGCGACTTCTCCTCCATGCTGTCAGGACGACTCGAGACAGCACAAAGGTGGAGGAGCGCACTTCCTCGACTCATTAATATTCGCCTGCATCTGCTCGCAGGGAAAATCCCTCTCACAAATCCAGGAATGTATCTTCCGTGGCTTTTCAGGGCTTTGACATTTCACCGGCCTGGATGTCCCCCCGGCTTAGTGGCGTGAAAAGTGCATCCCGTTGCACATTATCCCCCCTTATTTGCTGAGTGAAGTGTCTATGGCTGATATATAATTCATGTTAGCTCCCCATATGCAGCATGGTAAGATTTATTGGGATAGCATTTCAACGGCGGCGCATATACATCTGTCTCATGGGGGTCTCGCCATCTCACATTTGATTTATATTGCGTTTGAGTTTTGGTGTGTCACCCACAAGCAGCACTCAAACAATGAGGCATGCAGATCACAACTGAAATGAACCCAATCGGTTCAAGATTCATTTCAGCGTGTAATTTCAAGGATGAGTTGATTTGAAGCAGCGTAAAGGTTTGAAAAATGTGTCAAGGCAGGGTTTCAAGTTAGAATTTCCAGCCCAAGTTAGGATTTTTAATGAAGGTTTCAAGACAGAGCTAGGATTTCTATTTATGTATGAACACTCTGAAAAGCATCCATTTTCGAATCCGCTTATCCTCACAAGGGTCGCAGGCATGCTAGAGCCTGTCCCAGCTGTCTTTGGGGACACCCTGAACTGGTTGCCAATCAGTCACAGGGTACATATAGAAACGAACAACCATTCACACTCACAATCACACCTAAGGACAATTTAGAGTGCTTCATTAACCTGCCACACGTTTTTGGAATGTGGGAGGAAAGTGGAGTACCCGGAGAAAACCCACACAGTCACGGGGAGAACGTCCAAACTCCACTCTAAAACTCCACTCTAAAAACAGTTGCGTCATAATAACCCAATTACGGGTCTAAATGGGGCCTGACCACCGCTCGGGTCAGTTTGACCCAACTTTTGGGGTTCTTCATTTGATGAAATGAAGAACCCAAAAAGGTGATAACCCACTATAACCTGTTTGACTCAACTCTTTTGGTCAAATGAATAACCCACAAAACAACCCAATTTTTCATTCATTGTTTTTTTTAAAGAGTGCATCCATACAAAAAGGATAGTGCAACTATCAGAATAACTCACAATGCACGTGGAAAAGTAGTGAGCATCGATGGTCACTTCACAGGTTAATATAGACCACAATGCACTGCGAGCAGGAAAACAAAATGGCGCAAGCGAGCTTCAGCCAAGCAACCGGCAAACAATGACTTGTACAACAATCGCCTAACAGAAGGTGGGAACTGCTATGTTAAGATTTCATATCATTGTGGTTTTAAGTTAGGGTTTCAAATCAAGGTCAGGGTTTCAAGCTTGGCTTTCAAACTTGTTTTTCAAGTCAAGCTAAGGGTTGCAAAAATGGCTTCGCGTTGCAAGGTTAGTGTGTGAATAACTAATTTGCCCCAAAGTTCCAGGTTCTGCTTTTTCTTTGGCTTTTTTTAAACACGTGTTCCACAAAAATAACCAAGCACCTCGCAAAGTGGCTGCTAAAAACAGTGGATGTTTTCGTTTTTATTCTTGCCTTTTACAGTTGTTTAACGTCTGTTTTTAATATATTGCGTTCCTTCTTTAGCAACACGGCTTGGGGCAAAATCTGTATCCCAATTGAATTTCTTTCCCAAGTAAGATGTAATTATGAAACAGAAACACACCATGGCCCCCCTCACATTAGCCGTAGGTCTCCGGAAGACATTAACCCTCCACACGCAGCACAGGATGTTGTCGGAGTGCGTCGGGATGAAAAGTTGATGGTGGTCGAGAGCCTGGCAGGCAATCTCTCAGCTCTTCTCCCGAAAAGTCGGGTCACCCCGTCAACATTCCACAGCAGTTACAACTTGGATTAAAAAACAAAAACAAACAAAAAAGCAATGGATATTGTCCGTCTGGTTTGTGCTCTTTGTCCTGGTCACCATTGGGATATTGCCAGTCAAATATCAATTCTTAAGGCACCACTGCATCTATTTTTGCAACATTTTTGTTTTTGTTGGTGTGCTGTGAGATGTTTCTGATGTAAAATATGTGCCTTGGCTGAATGACATTGGGGGAAAAAACTGCTGTAAAGGGGAGTCATCAAAAATGTTCCTTACAATATGTTCATCATATTCTGATGAGTTTTGCATTTGTGAAATATGAATTAAGCAGCAAAATTCAGCCATTTCATCCAATCTAGGGTGCAGCCATTTGGCTACTTCGTATAGGCCACTGGTGTCAAAGTCAAGGCCCCGGGGGCCAGATCCGGCCCACCACATCATTTAATGTGGCCCCCCCAAAAGAAAATCACGTGTGTCAACTTGCATGATCCTTGCTAAAATCTGTACTAAAATCTCAAATTGTCATGTATAATAAATGATGAGATAATTTTGTTACCCTGTTTACACTCACTTGAACAATAATTGAGTATTGTAGTTGACTGATTTCAAAACTAGTAATACTGTACATTAAATGTGGTGTGTACAAGTAATAATGCGATGAGACAAATTTTTTGTGGTTTCACTGACGGCCGTCTGAAGGAAGATGGAACTACAAAGTGGCCCGCGACAAAAATTAGTTTGACACCCCTGGTATAGACTGATAAATAAGGGCTCAGCTTGCAAATGTCATTTGACCAAACCCAAAAAACAGGTGAGCCATGATTGGTTGTTCAGCACTGTAATGTCATTTTGAATTGACACCAAGTGGCAGAATGGCCGCACCCTGAGATGGATCAAAACCGGTGGATTTTGCTTCGTAATTCATATTCCACAAACACAATTTTCACCAGAATACCATATTTAGACTAGTGGGGCCACATAGAATATATTATAAAGAACATTTTTGACCTAACCATTAATTTCATTGGGAACGGATGAAACAACGGTCAACATTTTTTGCCTAATTTCTGACATGCCTCAGGATCAGACCCGTAACCAAATCTTAACCGATTTATGTTTGTTCAATTTGACAAAAAAACTCCCAATTTTTTCACGAAAGTTTGCAATTTATAAATACACCAACTAAAACATGTTTTTAAAATCTGATTCCTCGATTAATCAATAATTGTTAATTGCAGCCCTAGTCAGTCGAGTTAAAAAAAAAAAAAAACAGTCCAACTTGCACTCGGTAGGGCTCAAAGGTTAAAATCAACCAAGGTAATGTGTTCTGTTGCCTGCTGCCAAATGTGACCTGAGGCTGATTGGGTGGTATCAGTTTGCTGAATGCGACTTCTCCTCCATGCTGTCAGGACGACTCGAGACAGCACAAAGGTGGAGGAGCGCACTTCCTCGACTCATTAATATTCGCCTGCATCTGCTCGCAGGGAAAATCCCTCTCACAAATCCAGGAATGTATCTTCCGTGGCTTTTCAGGGCTTTGACATTTCACCGGCCTGGATGTCCCCCCGGCTTAGTGGCGTGAAAAGTGCATCCCGTTGCACATTATCCCCCCCTTATTTGCTGAGTGAAGTGTCTATGGCTGATATATAATTCATGTTAGCTCCCCATATGCAGCATGGTAAGATTTATTGGGATAGCATTTCAACGGCGGCGCATATACATCTGTCTCATGGGGGTCTCGCCATCTCACATTTGATTTATATTGCGTTTGAGTTTTGGTGTGTCACCCACAAGCAGCACTCAAACAATGAGGCATGCAGATCACAACTGAAATGAACCCAATCGGTTCAAGATTCATTTCAGCGTGTAATTTCAAGGATGAGTTGATTTGAAGCAGCGTAAAGGTTTGAAAAATGTGTCAAGGCAGGGTTTCAAGTTAGAATTTCCAGCCCAAGTTAGGATTTTTAATGAAGGTTTCAAGACAGAGCTAGGATTTCTATTTATGTATGAACACTCTGAAAAGCATCCATTTTCGAATCCGCTTATCCTCACAAGGGTCGCAGGCATGCTAGAGCCTGTCCCAGCTGTCTTTGGGGACACCCTGAACTGGTTGCCAATCAGTCACAGGGTACATATAGAAACGAACAACCATTCACACTCACAATCACACCTAAGTACAATTTAGAGTGCTTCATTAACCTGCCACACGTTTTTGGAATGTGGGAGGAAAGTGGAGTACCCGGAGAAAACCCACACAGTCACGGGGAGAACGTCCAAACTCCACTCTAAAACTCCACTCTAAAAACAGTTGCGTCATAATAACCCAATTACGGGTCTAAATGGGGCTTGACCACCGCTCGGGTCAGTTTGACCCAACTTTTGGGGTTCTTCATTTGATGAAATGAAGAACCCAAAAAGGTGATAACCCACTATAACCTGTTTGACTCAACTCTTTTGGTCAAATGAATAACCCACAAAACAACCCAATTTTTCATTCATTGTTTTTTTTAAAGAGTGCATCCATACAAAAAGGATAGTGCAACTATCAGAATAACTCACAATGCACGTGGAAAAGTAGTGAGCATCGATGGTCACTTCACAGGTTAATATAGACCACAATGCACTGCGAGCAGGAAAACAAAATGGCGCAAGCGAGCTTCAGCCAAGCAACCGGCAAACAATGACTTGTACAACAATCGCCTAACAGAAGGTGGGAACTGCTATGTTAAGATTTCATATCATTGTGGTTTTAAGTTAGGGTTTCAAATCAAGGTCAGGGTTTCAAGCTTGGCTTTCAAACTTGTTTTTCAAGTCAAGCTAAGGGTTGCAAAAATGGCTTCGCGTTGCAAGGTTAGTGTGTGAATAACTAATTTGCCCCAAAGTTCCAGGTTCTGCTTTTTCTTTGGCTTTTTTTAAACACGTGTTCCACAAAAATAACCAAGCACCTCGCAAAGTGGCTGCTAAAAACAGTGGATGTTTTCGTTTTTATTCTTGCCTTTTACAGTTGTTTAACGTCTGTTTTTAATATATTGCGTTCCTTCTTTAGCAACACGGCTTGGGGCAAAATCTGTATCCCAATTGAATTTCTTTCCCAAGTAAGATGTAATTATGAAACAGAAACACACCATGGCCCCCCTCACATTAGCCGTAGGTCTCCGGAAGACATTAACCCTCCACACGCAGCACAGGATGTTGTCGGAGTGCGTCGGGATGAAAAGTTGATGGTGGTCGAGAGCCTGGCAGGCAATCTCTCAGCTCTTCTCCCGAAAAGTCGGGTCACCCCGTCAACATTCCACAGCAGTTACAACTTGGATTAAAAAACAAAAACAAACAAAAAAGCAATGGATATTGTCCGTCTGGTTTGTGCTCTTTGTCCTGGTCACCATTGGGATATTGCCAGTCAAATATCAATTCTTAAGGCACCACTGCATCTATTTTTGCAACATTTTTGTTTTTGTTGGTGTGCTGTGAGATGTTTCTGATGTAAAATATGTGCCTTGGCTGAATGACATTGGGGGAAAAAACTGCTGTAAAGGGGAGTCATCAAAAATGTTCCTTACAATATGTTCATCATATTCTGATGAGTTTTGCATTTGTGAAATATGAATTAAGCAGCAAAATTCAGCCATTTCATCCAATCTAGGGTGCAGCCATTTGGCTACTTCGTATAGGCCACTGGTGTCAAAGTCAAGGCCCCGGGGGCCAGATCCGGCCCACCACATCATTTAATGTGGCCCCCCCAAAAGAAAATCACGTGTGTCAACTTGCATGATCCTTGCTAAAATCTGTAC